>NC_133482.1:15429999-15432111 GCF_025370935.1 Choristoneura fumiferana
AAAAGATGAAAGAGAAATTTCTATAAAGCAATTGTGAAAACAAATTCATCTCCATACCCAGGACATCAAAAACGATCAAACATTGAATTAAAATTACTGAATAACAACTGTTCTGTCAAGCAAAATCAATATTATCACGATCCCAAAACTTATTCAGATGTACGTTTGCATAACAGAAGATTTTCCTTCGGTTGCCTGACTGTTGATTCAGGTAAAAGATTGTTTCAGCTGTTCTGGATAAAGTTGAACGTTTATTTCTGAACAAGTATCTTTATTAACACGCCCGGATCGGGTCAATTAAGCTGCTTTTGTTCTATATCGTATTGCGTAATTAAGAAGGCGTTACTTACGTAGGTGCATTAATTAACTAAGTATTTTTTTAATATAAAGAATAAAACAGTTCAGTAAAAATATTAAGCAATAATTTAATAATTTATAATTTAATTTAATTTGACACCAGAGGGCCTAGTGGTTAGAGAATCTGACTACGAAGCTTTAGGTCCCGGGTTCGATTCCCGTGTCGGGGGCAGATATTTGTATGAAAAATACGAATGTTTGTTCTCGGGTCTTGGTGTTTAATATGTATTTAAGTATGTATCTATCATATAATTATATTTATCCATTGCTTAGTACCCATAACACGAGCTTTGCTAAGCTTACTTTGGGACTAGGTTAATTGGTGTGAATTGTCCCGTGATATTTATTTATTTAATAATAAGTAGTAGTGAGTAATGATAGTAAGTAACTATATTTACTTAGGTACTAAAGTGTTAGTTCTAATTTATACTCTTAAAGTTCGTAGATTTTCCATTTTACGGTTTATAAGTTTTATCATTTATTAGCTATCGCCCGTGACCTAGTTATGGCCCTCAGGAATAAAATTGACCTATGTTAACTGGAATAGCGTTTGAAATTTTGTGTGGTCTATCTTAGTGACAGATTATTTAAAATAAGTTATTCCCAAAATGACCCCCTTTGAACAAAAAAACCATAAACAACAAAATTTACCTTTTTACCAAATTATAATTAATAAATTTGATACTTTATACATTTTATCTATAAAAAGCTTTGCGTATTGAAATATTATTTCGAAAAATGTTGTTATTTTATAGTCTATTTATTTTTAATATTATTGTACTTATTGTAAACGCGTAAATGATAATGTATGTTTGTTTGTTATGCTGTAACGCTTTAACTAGTGAACTGATTGTAAAAACTTTGATATGTGGAAATAGTATTAAGATCCTGAGAAGAACATCAGGTAGCTTTCCCTCCTTGGAAAATAGTGTTATAGATCCCGCGGGCGCGCAACAAAAAAATTCTTCATAGAAAATCGTCAGCAACAGTTAGTTTTACTATGTACTTTTTAATATTATTTTTTTAGCTTCTATAATATAGTTTTGTGAATTCGATTCATTTAATAATTTACAAACTTCATTCTAATATTATTGTTCATCCTGAAAAATATTATGTTGTCGTCTACATAACTAATAAAACGTAAAAAAAATAAAATCGAAAGAGTCACCTCCGCAAATATTTATACTACGCCTAAACAAAATAAAGTCGCAGTCAAGAGTGCAAATATTAAATAAACAAGTCACAAAAGACTCGTTATGAAAATTTAATGTTGTTTTCTTATTTCTCATCCCAGTCATGCTTTGTGCCAAACTTGAAGAGTTGTCTGAATGCAAAGTAGCCGCTTTATTGCATTTCACTGAAGAAAGGAATGTTAGAGGGGACTTTAATAATGTGTTGTATGTATAAGAATGAATGAAAGGTTCGGTTCACATGTGTGAATATTGGTTTTCAGAAAGACGCGTGATATGTAGGTACAATCAATGTAGCTGAATCGGTACCAGTGGAAAGTTTGTGCAACACTGATGTCATATTGTCATTTCATATAACTGCTAAAGAAATCTTAGTGAAATTGACTATTGAAGAACTATGGAGTACCACCCTGGTACGCGATTCAGTTTCCTCGTACAGTCACGGAATGTCATCTTTAAGTCTTCTGTTTGTAGACAAGTTGGTGACGTCAAGAAATTTGATTCATGTAGGTATACCTTCCGCCTGAAATCTAAATTCGACATTCAAATTTTAGTCATTAGCGAA
>NC_133482.1:15432887-15478046 GCF_025370935.1 Choristoneura fumiferana
CGAATCTGTGCCATTACCAAAATTGATGTGAGTGTTCGTCCAGGCGCGTTCAAGATGGGCTCCCTCCGGATCATCCGCAACGGCATCGGCATCCAGGAGCAGGCGTCCATCGACCTGCCCGGCATCAAGGGCATGTGGGCGCTGACCCTGGCGCCCGGCGGGACCCACCATGACACGCTGGTGCTCGCCTTCGTGGGTCAGACGAGGTCAGTGCCTCAGTCATAGAAATACACTCATACAATATAATGACTCTATTGAACACCAACACATAGTAGTAAGCAGTATTAGAGAACCCTGGTCTTATCGCTTCAGAACGATCTCTTACAATAGACACAAGCAAGAAATACTGTTTTGATGTGTGTTGTGCCGCCTTTGTGTTGTTTTTTTTGTACATAATAATTTTGTTGTCTTGTGTTGTGAATAAATGTATTTTTCTTTTTCTTTCTTTCTTTCTTTCTTTGTTATAATAATTGGAATTGGCTTAAAAAAATATAATGAATCCCTTTTATCTTTCAGAGTGTTGACTTTGAACGGTGAGGAAGTGGAGGAGACAGAAATCAAAGGTTTCGTTTCAGACAGACAGACTTTCTTCACTGGTAATGTGTGTCACGATCAACTTATACAGGTTAGTTGCTATTTTCTCAATGAATTAAGTATATATTCAAAAACTGTTTTACAGTTTGGCGTACTGTAAATATATTGTTGTTTATGTGCTAATATTAATAAATAAAATAAAAAAACCATAAGAAACCACTGGCTGGTTAGATCAATTAACTGAATCATTATTCCTACAAAAGTATAAAAATACTCACTAGTTTTGCTGGAAAATATTTTCACAGTCAAAGTCAAAATCTTAAGACCCGATAAAATATTATGGTCAATGAACTTTTGTCACGGTATCGTCTCGTGTTTTACTTATTAAAAAGTATGATTTTATGGGTACAAATCCACTAAAGTTAGGAACTGTGACTGTTTTAAGACAATTCCTTCAGTGTTCTCCTAAGCGTGCTAATAGTATAAATTGCAAACATTTTTGTAACAAAGTGTATTACAAATGTCGAGTTACGGGACAGAATAACAACACAAAAAAGTTGATTGACCCTTAAAAATAAAGAATAGTAGATCCAGCGTTTATTGTTTTAAGGTGACCGACGAGGGCATATCGCTGATAGGCCGTACCGAAGAGGGCTGGGGCTGTCTTGCACGTGGGCCGTGGGCGGCGCGCGCGGCGTGTCCGTGGTGGCGTGCAGCAACACGCGCTGCGTGTGCGCCGCCGGACCGCGGCTCTATCTCGTGGCGCTGGGACAGGCCAGTCTTACTACGCTCGCGTGAGTACCATAGGGCCTACTCGAAGTTTGTATCGTCCGTCCCTCCCAGTCTCGTATTAAATAGTATAAGTGTCAGAGGGACGGAACGATACGAACTTCGATTTTTGAATTTCGTAGTAGTCCCACAGGCAATAACTACTTCCCTGGAGTGTACACTGAGTCGGCCAGTGGCCAGTGATGACCAGAGCCCGGAATTCTAGTGGCACTGTTGACCTGTCATAATGACTTTCATAATCGTCATCATATTATCAACCGTCTCATTTCTGTAAAAGTGGCCGGATATTCTGATACAGTTTTTTAGTTATCTGGTAGAAATACAGGAACTTCAAGAAATAATCGAATAAAAAAAAAAAATCTAGCCAGTTCGTAAAAAATGTGACCAGAAAAATGAGGCCCCATGGGACGTCTACTGTTGGACATAGGCCTCCCATAGACTTCCAGTTGCGCATATTTCAGCCAGCGCACAGATGACTTATGGCATCATGGACTGCGAGTGTTTGGCATTAATAAACAATTTTAAAACAATTTATTGAATCAGAGTTTACTTTGCGGAGGTCCATATCAATGAACTAAAATAATTTCCTTGCTCACCCGCGACCTACGATAGCTAAGCTTATGGCAAATATGCGTGTTCATGCAGTTCCTCCACCTCCACACTGTAAGAACACACACAAATCAAACAAACCATCTATCACCACCACCAAATACACTGACGCGTTTCGAACTCAACCAGAGCTCATCTTCAGAGTGACACACCGACACCATGCTACCATTGTGGTTGGTTGTGGTTCGTTAGTCTAACAACTGGTAGCATGGTGTACGGTTTGTTCACTCTGAAGATGAGCTCTGGTTGAGTTCGAAACGCGTCAGTGTAGTGTGGTGGTGTTGATAGATGGGTTTTGTGTGATTTGTGTGTGTTCTTACAGTGTGGAGGGGAGGAACTGCATGAACACGCATATTTTTGCAATAACTTAGCTATCGTAAGGTCGCGGGTGAGCAAGGAAATTATTTTAGTTCATTTAAAACAATTGTTAGAATAATTGTCTGAAGGAACAAAACTGTATTTCATCAGTAAATCAGTGTTGGGAGCGTGGACTGTAAATTGTGGTTTTGTTTCTTCCCAAGAAAAAGTCTTTGCACTGTATTAGAAGATTTATTATGCTAAACACCAACACTTTACACAGTTAGACAAGAGCAAAATATAGAACTGAATTGTCTTATTAGACGTAGAAAAACATGTTATGGCCGATGGGCGACCGGAAGTATCAGAGAAAAAAGTTCTGCCAACATTAACGCTAACAAACTCTTGTGTTGCCAGCAACATGCTGCGGCCCAGGAAAGAATAGAACTTACTTATAATTTTGAAACATTATATTGTAACTTATATAACGTTATTTTATGATCTAAGTTAAATCACAGAGTAGTTAACCAAATAGAAACTTAAATTCTTATGTTATAATCATAGCTACTTATGATTTAAATAACAGAGCAGTTAACTAAATAGCAAAAAATAACAATTAAGATTAGGAGAACACCCTATGTAAGTATACATTAAGAAAACAATACCTCCATTGTGCACCTTATGTCTATTACATAAGCACACCTAATTTGAGCAAATAATATGCCGTTACAAATTAAAATTGTGATAATTATTTAAATAAACTTAATCTTACAATAACCTTCTTGTAAAATAACAGAAATTAACAGAATTTATTATTCAACTGGTAGTACACTTATACCTTGCAATGACCTAGTATACAATTTACCATCAGCTGTTTTTAGCTGAAAGGCCCTGACCTTATTATCCTTGCCGGGAAATACCTGCACAACCCGTGCCATGGGCCACACCAACGGTGGAGCATTAGGCTCCTTCATAAGCACCAGTTTACCTACAGTAACGTTAGGTACAGAATCACACCATTTAGACCTATTTTGCAGTGTATTTAAGTAGTACTTATACCAAGCCTTCCAAAATCGCTGCTGTAACTGAGTACATTGTTGCCAGTAATTTAACCTATTGACTCTACTGTCTGAAACATCTCTGTCCGGATACATAGTTAAGGATGTACCTATTAAAAAGTGCCCAGGAGTGAGGTAGCAGTAGTCATTTATGTCTTCAGACAAAGGCAAAATTGGGCGCGAATTTAGTACGGCCTCTATTTGACAGAGTGCTGTACTAAGCTGCTCATAAGTAAGTATGGCATTTAAAACAATTCTTTTTAAATGGTATTTCATACTTTTCACAGCCGCCTCTGCAAGACCCGCAAATACAGGAGAGTAACTTGGTGTGAAATGGAATTTAATACCTTGTTTGGCAGCATATACTTGCACAAGCGTCTGGTGAATAGCAGAGTTATTAAGCTCGTATAGCTCAACTAGCTGATTCCTTGCCCCTCGAAAACATCCGCCATTATCGCAAAATACGTCGCTGGGCAATCCACGTCTACTAACAAACCGTTTAAATGATGCAAGAAACGCATCCGTTGTGATATCTGAAGTCAGCTCCAAATGAACTGCCTTCGTAACAAAACAAACATAAACACATACGTATCCTTTGCTTTCTAATGCTTTTCGCACTCGGGAATTCTTGACGCGGACTGGCCCAGCGAAGTCTATGGCTACCTTTTGAAAAGGCCTAGCTGACGTCACGCGGTGCTGAGGCAAGGATCCCATCAGCTGTTTGGCTGCACTAGCTTTGAGCCTAAAACAAACCAAACATTTATGAGTCACTTTCTTGACTTGTCGAATACCGTTTGTCAACCAGTATTTTTGATTTAAATTAGATAAGAGCGACTTTGGTCCAGCATGTAACAGCCTAATGTGTTCATTTTCTATAATTAGAGTAGTTACTCGTGAATTTTTTGGTAATATTATAGGATGTTTCTGTGACAGCGGTATATCTGAGTTATCGAGTCGCCCGCCTACTCTTAGTAATCCGTCCTTATCTAAAAATGGATGAAGTGGTTTCATGGACCCTCGTATGACATTGCCCTTTTGCAGTGATTCTATCTCAGCACTGAAATGAATAGATTGTTCATTTTTTATGATCAAATGCAATGCATTTTGCAACTCATCAGGACTTAGTATCTCATCTTTTACCTTATTTATATTTTTTAAATTGTGACAAAATCTAAGAATATAGGCTAACACACGTGTCATCTTTTCTATATTAGAATACCTATTTAATATTTGAAAGAAGTCATTGCCTGCAATTGCTGTAAGTACCACCTGCGACTGCTTATATTGCTCAGCCTTCATTTCAGGTAAGTTAGTAGGTAAGTCTAACCCTTCTCTATCAAACATATAATCACCTTGCAAAAACTTCGGCCCGTTCCACCAGAGGGCGCTATTTGGAAGCTCCTGTGGACTAATACCTCTGCTGATTAGGTCTGCAGGGTTGTCTGCAGAGGGTACATACAGCCAGGTCCACCTGTTTGTTTTTTGTTGAATTACACCAACTCTGTTAGAAACATAAGCCTGTAGCCTAGTAGTTTCCGAACTTATCCATGCTAAAGCTATTTTGGAGTCAGTGAATAAGTACACATTATCAATGTGTACACCTTTGGATAATGTGTCATATACTCTTTCCATTAAAATTGATAAAAGCAAGGCAGCATTCAGTTCTAACCTCGGTATTGTTAATGGCTTCGCACGTGGGTTTACTCGCGACTTAGAACAGAGTAGGTGTAATTCAGCCATACCTGCCTCATCAACCACGCGTAAGTATATGCAGCACCCATATCCTGTAGTACTGGATGCATCAGCAAATCCGATCAGCTGTACTGCTTTCACACTGTTGGTAGGAATGTGTCGCCTTATACTAATAGGGTGCATAATGGCCAAACTGTTAGCAAATTCCAACCACTCATCAGCAAGCTCATTCGGTATGCGCTCATCCCACCCAACATTGCTGGACCAGACTTTTTGTATGATGCTTTTAGCTCTTATAACGATTGGACTGACAAATCCCATGGGATCATAAAATTTTGATATATAGCTAAGAATAGCCCGTTTTGTTAGTACATTCTGATCAAACGCCTCTGGGCTGTTAATGGTGAAGCAGTCTTGTTTTACATTAAGTGTTATACCTAAAGCTTTCATACTAAAATTATCTTTTTGAAAGTCTCGCTCACTGAATTGTTGTTCAGCTTCAGGTATATCAGATAAGATAGCTGGAGTATTAGATGCCCACTTATGTAATTTAAAGCTTCCATAGTCTAACAATTCACACAGTTGTCGTTTAGCTTCAAGCAAGTTGTGCATATCAGAACATGAATATAAAATATCATCCACATATGTACAATTCTGAATGATATAGGATGCAAGTGGCAATTCATTCCCATACCTTTGTGCAAGTTCCAATAAGCAGCGTGTGGCCAAGTAGCTTGAAGACTTCATACCGTATGTGACAGTATCAAGACGAATACATTTTATAGTTTGACTGGGATTGTCACGCCATAAAATGTTTTGGAGTGATGTTTGCTGTGGGTTTACTAATACATTGCGAAACATTTTCTTTATATCAGAACTCAAAGAAAACTCTCCTATTCTGAATAATAGCACAATATCAAATAATTCCTTTTGAACTGGAGGCCCATTTAATAAAATATCATTTAATGAAACTTTTTTACTAGTTCTCATTGACGCATCATATACCACCCTAGTAGGCGTGCTTTTACTATGCTCGTTTATAACGGGATGATGCGGTAAAAAATATAGCGGGTCCTCATTGAAATTATATGAATTTATGTCTACATAGTGACCATGTCCAAGCTCAACATATTCATGAATGAAGTTCTGATAATCAGTAAGTAAGTTTACGTTCTTTTGCAATCGTTTTTCGAGGCTGAGAAACCTGTGCAAAGCTAAGTCAAATGAACTACCCAAAGTTTCATTAATTTTATTTGTCTCGACCTTGATTGGCAAATCGACTTGAAATTTATTATTTTCTAATTTTACAGAATTAGCAAAAATTGTTTCGGCTAACTCTTGCTCTGAGTCCTTTTCTATCAGCAGTTCGGGGACTCGCTCAACATCCCATAGTCGTTTGATACTGTCACTAACATCTGATTCACATTTAGCACAAAAAAGTGATACAACCTGATTTTTTATGATGTCTGAAACTAACGCGCCTGCGACGACGTGGCCAAACTTGGTGTTAAGGATGCACGGAGTTGAAGGCTGAGGCTGCTTTTCTCGGTCATTGCACAGGTTGTGTGCTTCTTCAAGCGGTAGGAGGACCTGGAAAAAGACGTCAGCCCCAATCAGCATATTTATTTCTGAAGGTTGGTTAAATGTTGTATCAGCTAATGTGACACCAGCGGGAATATTTATTCCATCCATGCTGATTGGCATTTGTGGTAATTGACATGTAATTTTTCCACCACATGACAGTTTACTAAGACTTTATATTGGGATGTCAAAGAATGCACTTGTAGGGGAATGCAATAGCTAATCTTGCTCTTGTTCTGCGTCACACCAATGAGGTTAATATCAGATCGCTCAGGGGTAAGCCCTAAGACCTCAATAGCTTTTGTGGTGATCAGTGACACTTGTGAGCCCGAATCTAAAATACACTTGACATGCACCTCCCTACCACTTTGAGTATATAATTTTACTCTCGCTGTTGGAATTAAAACATTGCTTGCGGAGGCCCCCGACAGGAGCACAACTGGGTTGCTTTCGCTTTCTTCATCTTGGTGCAGAAGGGTGTGATGAGGTTTTTTGCATATTCCACACCGAAAGTGGAATCTACATTTACCCACATGAGGATTTAAACATGTAGTACACAAGTTAAATTTCTTCGCAAAGGAAACTCTTTCCTTTGAAGGTAACAATTTGAATTTTGGGCAAGAATATAATTTGTGATCAAAACACTTACAGTGTACACATTCCATGGAGGTCTTGGCTGCAGCTGCTAACGCTACCTTACTCTTGACAGACTGCACTGAAGAAGGCTGGCCTCTCCCCGGCCCTGCATTGTCAGGATGGGTATCCGTGTTTTCCAATGCAAGAGCACGCTTGTCCATGTACGCCAAAAATTCTTCAATCGTCGGCTCCTGCTTTTGATCGCGCTCTAATTGGAATGAACGCGAGCTGTACGCGTCGATCTTACGCGTTAAAATTCCCAGCAGCACAGGATCCCACGCCTCCACTGCCGCATGCAAATTTTTAAGTGCAGCTAATGTTTGCCGCACTACTGAAACGAAATTCCGTATGTCGTTAGCGTTGGGATACTTAGGCAATTTATTTAAATCTAAAAGAGTGTTTACGTACTCAGAAACGATTTTATATTTGTTAAAAAATCTTTCATCTAACAACTGCCTTGCCTGAGGATAGCTCTCACTGACAAGTGGGAGATTTTTTACCAAATCATACGGCTCGTCTTTGAGAAAAGATCGAAGGTAATACAACCTTTGTACATTATCAAGCGACTTGTCGTTGTGAATTACCGAAGTAAATATTTGTATGAAGGCTACATAATCCGAATATTTGCCGGAAAAGGTCGGTATGTTTATGCTAGGTAATTTAGCTCTAGGTTTACTACTGCAACCTGACTCCAAGGCACTCTGTTCAGCTACAGAACTACTAGTTTTAATACGTTCGTTGAATATTGCTAAACAATCAAAATATTTATTTTCAACCTCCGCATAATCTTCTTTGTCCTCCGAATCCAATGATATGATTTGTTTATTATACACCTCATACTCCTTAAATGCGTCGCATAGTCTTTCCCGTTTCGCAATTAGGGTCTCGGGATGGCAATTTTCCATATTAGATTCGGAGGACACGAAAGAAAATAACCTAGTTATTGTACCTTTTATATAACCTCGTTTGGCGATCATTTCTTTGGCCTCCATCGTATTGTATGTACTGTACTTATTCCAGTAATTATATCACAATAAGCGCTAATACAATAAAATTTTAGAAATAAACTGCAAACTAAACACGCGGGGCGACACAAAATGGCGAATTCCTCTGTTGTTCACTCACGCGTCTTCGCTCGTTCGGTTCGAGTAGGGACGGGACGCCGTCAGTGCTGCCAACCTTCGCAACTGCCCGCGCGCTTGATTGATGAACCTATCGAAAAAGCTTCTTTTTCTGTCTTCAAACTGGAACGTATGCTTAAAATATCTTGGTTTTAATGGTTTTCTTTCTTGATAATGATGCTGAATTTTATTTTCGCAGCAACTTATATGATGAGATGAAAGTAGGACAAGAATTAATTAAATCGTTGTTTTCGTTGCTCATTCACGTTTTTCGGCTCAAACCTGAGATGCATTTATCGCAGTATTCGCAGTAGGTATCGGCGGTACTGTATGGATTGCACTTCTTGCTTGCAGATTCTGAGACAATCGCTGTGTTGGGCTGGGTCTTGTACTCGCAAAATCTTCTGTCTGTCTTGACGGTGAGAATGGACCAATGTTGGGAGCTTGGACTGTAAATTGTGGTTTTGTTTCTTCCCAAGAAAAAGTCTTTGCACTGTATTAGAAGATTTATTATGCTAAACACCAACACTTTACACAGTTAGACAGGAGCAAAATATAGAACTGAATTGTCTTATTAGACGTAGAAAAACATGTTATGGCCGATGGGCGACCGGAAGTATCAGAGAAAAAAGTTCTGCCAACATTAACGCTAACAAACTCTTGTGTTGCCAGCAACAAATACATTGTCATTGTATTTAGTAATGTATTTGTTACAGCGAGGTCTGTATGGACGAAGAGGTGGCGTGCTTGGACCTGGGCCCCGGCGGGGACGAGGCGCTCCTGGGCGTGGGACTATGGACCGACATCTCTGTGAGGGTGCTCCGGCTACCAGACCTGAGGCCGTTGCACACTGAGAAACTTTCCGGAGGTATTTGTTGATACAGGTTTTTGTAGAGTTTGACGTGCATTTACTAGAGCATTCCCTAGAATGATGGTGTAAATAGGTCAATCAACTTTTTAGTGTATCTGGTTGTATGGTAACGTCTCCTGGGTCACTTCTTAAACGTATGATTTTATTAGGTACAAATTCACTAAAAGTTAGGATTTGTGACAGTTTGAAGGCAATTCCTTCATCACGTATCACTGATGTCTCCTGGGTTACAGGGACTGAATAACAACACTAAAAAGTTGATTGACCCAAATATTCGTAGCAATGTTTGGCTCTATCCTTGGGTTCGCTGTTCAGTTTAACAAATTTAAAAACGGCGAATGCTTGATGTTCTGAGACAACGATTCTACTTGTAATATCGTTCATTGTAACGGAAATTTCAATAATGGTGTTTTTTTTCGCGATGTAAAGGGCCCCCTACACGGTACGAATGTACGTCCGTCGCTTCAGACCGATCGAAACGACGAATCGATAGTGTATATCAAGATTTGACTTCATCGAAGACGATGTCGGAGATCGCAACAAAATACCATGCAATCATGAATATCGTAACGATGAATCGCCAGTGTATGGCTCTTTACGAACCATCGTTACGATTTTCATCAGATCGATCGATCGTACAGTCAAATCGTACCGTATATGGGGCCCTTAATGGTCAATTATTATACGAGTGTGGCCTATATCACGAGAAAATAATTAAGATATGGATCGTACTAGTCAAACTGAACGACATTAGTTCAGCAACTTTTAAAAATAATTGAGTTTTTAGATTTTCCCTTTTTCATACAAATGAAATAATGTTATCAATGTACGCCATCCTCGAACCCCATTGACGACGTCTGTCACTTTAGAAACAACACTTTGCTTTACATTGCTTCTTCGTATAAAATTCAAAGTGCAAAGAAATAAGGGCCTACGCTAGCTTACGCGGATTACCCGCAACGGACATCCGCCTCAAAGAAATTGTATAGACACCGCTAACTGGCGCGGGCGCGTGCGACGGACGTTAATCCGCGCGGCGGGCGGCGGGTGTCCGCTCCGTGCGCACGCGGCGGGTACACGCTCGCGGACTTGTTTCTTGAATTCAGTATACTGGTAGCGCTAAGTTAAGCGTGCAGCCGCCGCGGGCGCCCGTCGCGGACTCGCTGGCCCGCGGCGGTTGTCCGGAGCGGCACCCGCGAGCGTGCGCACGCGGCGGGCGTCCGCGTAAGCTAGCGTAGGCCCTTAGAAACAATAAAAAAAATAAAGTATAGGCCACACTCGGTATTATTTATACATGACATAAGTAAAACTTCTTCATCGCCCTAATTTGTCCCCAGAGATAATCCCCCGTTCCCTTCTCATCTGTACCCTGGAAGGGGTGTGTTATTTACTGTGCGCCCTGGGGGATGGATCCATGTTCTACTTCACAGTGGACCCCGAGACTGGGGTCCTTACCAACCGGAAGAAGGTTACGCTTGGCACCCAGCCCACTGTGCTCAGAAGTTTCAGGTGAGTTACATTCGAAAAACACTAAACGTTTTGTTTTGTCACATTTCTTGACGCGGAGTGTTATTTTGGTATAAGATCGTGTCGTGTTGGGAATTTTATTGGTTCTCACGTCCGATATGTCGTTCTGACTGGTGTCGCTATTAAACAGTTTTGACTGTACGAGTGTTACTGTGTTAAAAAATTAAATGTAGTGGTGAAACCGAAACGTTTGATCGCTTCTCAGAGATATGTTTTCCACAGGTCGTTGTCGACTACGAACATATTCGCGTGCTCGGACCGGCCGACCGTGATCTTCTCGTCCAATCACAAGCTGGTGTTCTCCAACGTGAACCTGAAAGAAGTCACGCACATGTGCTCTTTGAACGCGGCCGCTTACCCCGACAGGTTAGTCGAAGAAGCTTTAAGTTATTTCATTTAGGTTATATGTATTTAGGAATGTCGAAGTATGTACCGCCGGTTCGGAAAAATCTCTGTTGAAAAGAATTCGTGTGCGAACTCAGCAAGATATTCTTACAAAGTTTTATTTAGCTTCACCTCATATTTGTTTCTTAGCTTCAAATCTTGCAAGGAAATTATGATCCCCTTCTGGTGGTCTAATACGGTATTTGACAACTCCTGAATTTGCTATATCTTAATATTATTACGAAAATATAGATGTACAGACAGTGTTTAGCGAAGAGAAAACTTAAATCGGTTGAAAATTGGATTTATAGTGATTTTTTGAATTTCATGTCTTTCTCAAACGCATTTCTCTATGCAGCAAGTATGGCGCTACTAGCGTGTGACGTCACATGCCAGTATGTCTGTCTCTGTCTAATCTTGAATTTCAAACCTTTATAACTTTGTTATTTATAAAGGTAGCTTAAAAATTGTTTCTCTATTTGATAACATGCATTGTGTAGTTTTCATTTATAAAACATACAAAATAGTCAAATACCGTATTGACAATAATAGTTAAGAGGTCAATCCAGTACTACGTAGATGAGCAAAGTTGTATTTTTATTTCAATATTCCCAGTTCGAAAATATAATATTAAAGTTTTCTAATTGTTTTATACTTGTTTAAACCCTTGTAAGGGTCAATCAACTTTATGTAGCTTGTTGCCATGGTAACGTCTCCTGGGTCACTTATTAAAAGTATGATTTATGGGGTACAAATCGACTAAAAGTTATGAGTTGTGGCAGTATAAAGGCAATTCCTTCATGCCTCATCTCTTAAGCATGCTATTAGTACAGGTCATTTACAAGAGCTGGCACAAATTGATTGAATGAGTGAATGGAAGTATCTTTGTGTTTTCTATATGAATACACTTCACACAAATATGAAAGTGTCATGCATCTGTCATTTTCCTTCAAAACTGTCTAAGTGACATAACTTTCGTTCAATCCATTCGTGCCAGCTCTCGTGAATTGATCTGTATACATGTGGGAATGAAGGTGGTTACTGTTTGAATGATTTGATGTAAACGAGCGACCGAATGACTGAAGACTTATTGTGGAGTGAATGGGACAAGCGGGAGAGTGGGAGTTACGATCGGGTGAGCCTATGCGCTAGTGGTGTTTTCTGTTCTTTGCTTTTAAATACGTATTCAGTAGTTTAATTTTTAATGAACTTTTTCTTACTTTAATTCGAAAAGTTTGTTTTCCTTCACACGATCCTACATACATTGCAAAAAATTCTAAGAACCACTGAATCACTGATGTCTCCTGAGTTACGGGGCAGAATAGCAACACTAAAAAGGTGATTGACCCTATGTCGCGTGTGATATAAAGTGTGTGTGACCAGTCTGGCGCTAGCGACGGACAGCACGGTCACCATCGGCACCATAGACGAGATACAGAAGCTGCACATCAGGACCGTGCCGCTCGGGGAGACGCCGCGACGGATCGCCTACCAGGAGGCTTCGCAGGTACAGACAATATATGTACAATACAATAACTCTTTATTGCACACCAATAAATAAGCAGTACAGAAAACATAGGTGTATAGAGATTTTCCAAGATAAACAATAGGCGGGCTTATCGCTGCGATCTCTTCCAGGCTACCTTTACAACAAAGCCAGCCACTCCAACCAACCAACCTATACTATGAATTGCAAAGTTAGAACTTCGTATCTTGCCGTCCCGCTGACGCTTAATTATTTGATGCGAGAGTAAGAAGGACGGTACGATGTGAACTTCGATTTAAGAATTTCGTAGTAGCCCCGAAGCTACCTCTCTTAACGGTTATACGATATGACATGAATATGGTACGAAGTTATGCGATGTGAGTTATGGGGATATGACAAATATTTTAATATATTGTAGGTACGCTAAAAAAATTTAATCTATTTAATAAGTTTTTTTCTGTCTATATTCGTTTTGCGTAAGTTGCTCCGATTAAATTAAAAAAATTGTTATTTTTTATTCCTTTGCGATTAAACAATGCGTTTCACTTCAGTTACGTGAGGCCACATTGTGTACTTTCAGACACGAGAAGCGACAGTGATATTGTGTTTTAAACTTTCGTGATTTTCACTCATAGTAAAATACCACCGGGACTTATCACGCTAAACTCATACGTAATATTTGTCTCGACGTTTCGACCACATTACAGTCGCCGTGGTCACGAGTAGACTGAACTGTAGCACAAAACAAATAGGTACAGAAGTCAATCTCATGTACTTCACTTTTCGTACCTACGCTCGGCGGTCGCTCTAGGGTAGGGCATGGATACCGGTATTCGGTATTACCGAAAAACCGGGATACCGGTCATTTTTTCCCCTCTTTTAATACCGGTATTAAATATCTACAAAACCGGGTTTTTCGGTATTTTGAATTGTGCTTAAAATAGTAATAGTCGACTTTAATTTCAAACAAGAAAGCACTTTTAATAACTTGTCTTCAGACTTATGGCTTTTGAAGTTACTTACCTCTTAATCTACTTTCAAATTTCAAATTTACCGCGCACAAGTTTGCTTTGCTTATTTGTAGTGTAAGCTTTCTCGAAGTTGGTCCTACCTAACTGGACCGTTTGTCCCAGGTATTCATAGTCGTCAACAACTTAGAGCGCAGAACCCCCGACTATTGCGGGAGTTGGGACAACATGGACATTAGTTAGACATGACTTTCGTCTTGCCCATGTTCATTTTTAGGCCAACTCGGTCGGAAACTGCTGAGGTCTGCGAGCATAGCACTGCGGTCCTCCATGGTCTCAGCCATGACTACAATATCGTCGGCGAATCGAAGGCGAGTGAAGTAACCGCCATTAATGTTGATGCCTCGTCCTTTCCAGTCCGGAACCTTGAAAGCTTCCTTCAATGCAACGGTGAACAGTTTCGGAGCGATCACATCTCCTTGACTGACTCCCCGCTGCATAGGAATAGGCTTCGTGCTCTGGTCATGTAATCGGACGGACATAGTGGCGTTTTTGTACAGACACTAGACACTTCAACACTCCGATATACCGGTAGTCAACTGCACCGCTGGAGAGCCTGCATCACAGCCCAAGTCTCGATCGAATCGAAGGCTTTCTCGTAGTCCACAAATGCAAGGCAAAGGGGGAAGTTATACCCTTCGGTCTTCTGTATAACCTGCCGCAACGTACATGTGGTCTACGGTACTATAGGTTTTCGGAAGCCGGCTTGTTCGGGGAGGCTGGAAATCGTCAAACCTGCTTGCGAGACGATTTGTGATGACCCTGAAAAACAGCTTGTAAACATGGCTCAGAAGTGAGTTGGGTCTATAATTCTTCGGCAAGGTGTTATCACCTTTTTTGAAGATGAGCACCACCACTGTCTTCTGTTCCATGCTTTCGGTGTTCCCCCTTGGTGGAGGACGGAACTAAACGGCGTCTTAAGGTCCTTAAGGACTGGTTTACCACCCGCCTTCAAGAGTTCGGCTGTAATTTCATCGTCACCCGGGGCTTTGTCATTCTTAAGCTATTTGAGGGCCATACTAATCTCGTACAGGCTGACGTCTGGGATGTCTTCGTGATAGCGTCGGGTTAATCTAGCCCTCGGGTCTTTAGCTAGATTTTCGACGGGTGTTTGGGTTGTCGTGTCGCTAATTCGCTATCCATAAAACCTCTCGTTTTCCCCCCCAACAGCTCAGGTTTGGATGAAATGATTCTGCCGTCGTCGGTCTTCAACTTCATTAACCGGCTTTGACTTACAGACAGATCCCTGGTAAACACCTTAGAGCCTCTGATACGCTCAATAGCCTCTTCAATGCTATTTATTAGTATTAAATCGGCGTACATCGCGCTTCAGAGATTTTGAGATCTGCCTATTGAACTGCTGATAGCGACAATTAAGCGTCACCAGAAGACTGTAGCAGCATCTCACGCCTCACCTCCATGAGCCTAAGGCCAGAGCGCGAGAGCTTATTGGTTCTAGTACGGCGGGTTTTGAAGGAGTTAGATCCGATCGTATGGACAGCTTCCACAAACCCGTCGTTGTAATCGTCCACGTCGCTACCTAGGCATTCGAAATGGCTTTGAAGTTTGAGCTGAAAGCTCTCGGGGTTTTGGAGCTGAGCTGGTTCCGGGCGGAGCGAAGATTTCATCAGTAGAGACCTTTCAAGCTTGAACTGGATATTTAATGAGCCTCGTACAAGCGAAAGAAATTATGCGAAAATTTGGTTGGGAACTAATAATCGGTGAAACAATTTTCACCGAAGAATTAGAGAATCCAATTCCATATTATATAAGTATTAGTTAACAATTAACAACTTAAGTTTTTTTATTTTTAATACTTGCTCATTAAAAGGGAAATAAAAGGGGCACAGATCTTCCGAAGAGTAATTTAATTTAGAACTTCTAACTCCACTTTCTCACAAACAGAAGATCAAATCAATATAAGTGACATACATATTTCTTCTTAATGTCATAAGCTACGTAGAGAGTATTCATTACCTCAAAGAGGTTCCAACACCCCCTCTTAATGAGTACTCTCTTGGAAATCAAATACTCCATCTATCATGGTTATAATCAAATCACAACTTAACAACAGTTAAACCTAACTTACAGTAAAACTTTTCAAATAGCACTTTAGCTAGAGGCTTCGTGAAAATGTCAGCTAGCTGTTCACTTGTTTCAACATATTTTAGTTTAACCAAGCCTTTAGCTACTTGATCGCGCACATAGTTGTGTCTTATATCAATATGCTTAAGGCGCTTTGAATCAAGACTCTCTGCGATCTTTATAGCACCTTGGTTATCTTCGTATAAAACAACGACAGGAACACTACTGTACAACGACAGATCTTGCAATAACTTAGATAACCAAGCAGCTTCAGTACAAGCATGGCTCAGAGCCATATATTCAGCTTCTGTTGACGAAAGTGCAACACATTGCTGTTTCTTGGACAGCCATGAAACCGTACAATTAAAAAGTTTAAATACGAAACCAGTAGTGGACTTTCGATCTTGTAAATCTCCCGCCCAATCTGAATCGACATAGCCCTCAATTATATTAGTACTGGTGGCACTTTTGTCAAAAACTAAACCTAGATCCAACGTGGATTTTATATATCTGAGAACTCTTTTTACTGCTACCCACAACTCTTCAGACGCACATGACTGATATCGACTCAAAATCGAAATAGAATTAGCTAAGTCTGGCCTCGTAGCTAACATGCAATACATTATGGCGCCTATAGCCTTTCGGCACTTTAACTCAATAGATGTATTTTGCGACGCCGGCTCTAACTTTAGATTGTCATGTTTTGCGTTTGGGTCCATCGGTGTGGATATTGGTTTACAATCGGACATACCGAAGTTTTCTAGAATACCTTTTAAGTAGTCAGTTTGATTGAGAATCGTACACGAGTCCTTTTGTATTAAGTTTATACCAAGATAACATTTAGCTAGACCTAAGTCTTTAACTTTAAAGCTTTCTTTTAAGAACCTTTTTACGTTATTTAATTCATTATTATCTGTTGACATTATTAAAAAATCGTCTACGTATACCAGGAAATAGGTTTTAATCGAATCACTAAATTTTATATACAGACAATAGTCATTTTGGCTAGCAATAAAACCATATCCATTTAATGTTTTGTTTAAAGTATCGTACCAGTATTTAGGAGACTTCTTTAATCCATATAAGGCTCGATTTAATTTGCAAACTTCATTTAGCCCTACATTAAAGTTTGGGGGTACAGTTACATACACAACTTCATCTATTAATCCATTTAGAAACGCTGTGCATACGTCCATTTGATGAAGTTGAATACCTAGTTTGACACTGACAGCTACGAAAATCCTAAACGTAGCTAGTTGTGCCACTGGTGAGTACACTTCAGATGAAGACACAAAGTCTTTCTGTTTAAAACCACGCGCAACTAAACGTGCTTTATACATTTTGCTTCCATTTTCATCCTTTTTAACTTTAAACACCCATTTTGTGTCTACTGGCGAGCATTCTGCTGGTCTCGACACAACCGTCCATGTCTGGTTTTCTCCAAGAGACGCTTTCTCTTTTTCCATAGCTTCGATCCACTTGTCTGCGTCAGCACAATTTATAGCTTCTTCATACGTCTTGGGTTCTTGCACATCCGCAAAATTAAGTACACTAAACAATTCGCAGCTATCGTATCTTTCTGGTCGGCGAATCAGACTACGATCCCTCAACACGCGCTGTGGTTGTACATCACCACCAGGGTTCGGTTGCGTCATATTGCTATCGCTATTACCTACAGTTTGGTCTACGTCTGTCGGTTGGTCTCGTTGATCGCTTACCTCATCATCTTCAGAGTCTTCATCAGCCCCAGCACGCGAAGTGCTCGGTTTATTGTTCACCACCTCTGTTGATTTGTTATTCAACCACACTATATCTCGCGAAACCTCTACAGCGTCCTTTTCCGGTACGTAAACTCGATATCCTTTCACGTTGTCTTCATATCCGACAAATAAGCCGATTTGGTTTTTATCGTCCCACTTCTTCCGCTTTTCCTTTGGAACATGAAAAGATACACGGTTACCAAAAACTTGAAAAACATTAAAGTCAACCGATTTATTTGTCCAAAGTTCATATGGCGTCTTTTTATCTACGGGACTTGTACCTGTTCTATTTAGAACAAAAACAGCCGTGTTCACGGCTTCCGCCCAGAATCGTTTTGACATTGACTTGGCTTTTATCATCGTCCTAGCTGCCTCGACCAAAGTCCTCATTTCACGTTCAGCCCTACTATTTTGTTGAGGACTATAACTTACCGTTCTTTGATGAATAATACCGTTTTTATTTAAAATTTCCCTTACCTCATTGTTCACGAACTCTAAGCCGTTGTCCGTTCTGAGTATTTTTACTTTTCTTCCGGTCTGATTTTCCACAAGAGCGATATAATTCTCAATGCACTTTTTGACCTCATATTTGTTTTTGATAAAATAAACAATCCTATAGCTGCTAAAATCATCTTTCAATAACAAAAAATATTTCGAACCGCCTATGGATGTAACTTCCATTGGTCCGCAAAGATCCGCATGGACTAACGCACACGGAACCGTTTCCCGCTTTTCGCTACGCAAAAATGGATCCCTATGCTGTTTTCCAGCACAACAATCCTCACAAACTGATTTCTCAACGTTTTTAAAGTTTATTTTGTGCTCCGTCAAGACATTTTTGACATGTGCCAAATTTTGATGTGCGAGTCGTTGATGCCAGTCATGCAGATCTAAAACGGTATTGCAGTAATAAGGTTTCTTACATGAGCGAAAAATCATTTTAAAAAGGTTACCGCTTCTTTTAGCCAAAGCACAAACATTGTTATCAAGATTTAAAATTTTACAAAACTTACTATCAATTACAGAGATATATCCTTATCTACAGCCTTGCTTACAGAAAACAAATTTACCTTAAGATCCGGTACAAACAATACATTAGACATCACAGTCTCTATCCAGACCTCACCGTTGTAAGCTTCTAATTTAACACTGCCTATTCCTTGTACCGGTAGCATCGAACCGTCTCCAATCTTGACGTTATTATGGCTTCCCATTGAAATTTCTGTAAACATGTCTGCGCTTCTGCACATGTGTTCAGACGCTCCAGAATCCATGTACCACTCAACTTCATTTTCATCTGTGTCTCCGATGAAAGCGTTAGCTCCACCATGACTGTTCACGGCACCATTTACATTTTGTCTTCCACGACCATCATTTCGACCTTTTCCTTGCCTTCCAAATTTATTGATTTTATATCTGCATTCATTTGCGTAGTGACCCTGTTTACCGCAGAAGTGGCATTTAATATCAGATTTACAAAATCTTGTTTCATGGCCAAACTTCTTACATTTTTGACACTGTTTGGAAATTGAGGCTAGTGCTTGGGTTGGTTGGTCTATTTTCATCCTGTTTTCTTCTATTATAAGCCTGGACATAAGCTCGTTTAAATTTTGATTTTCTTTGGATACTGACTCCCATGCCGTAACAAAATGTTTGTAAGCCGCAGGTAAAGACATTATAATTTTAGTCATCATCATTGTGTCTGATATATCTTCAGAATTTTCTTTTAATTTGTTTCGTATCTCCTCTAGTTTTGATATGAACATGCAAATACCTTCGTCTTCATAAGTCGTCGCAAAAAATTGTTGCTGTAGTAAATGCGTGTTGATATTAGTTTTAGGTTCGAAAACGTCCTTCAACTTTGTATACATTTGATATGCCGTCTTGCAGCATAGTATAAGACACATCGCACCATCCTCTAAATGAGTAATTATTATTTCCTGTGCCTTTGCATCCTTTTCTCTGAATTTATCATCAGGATTTTCATTTTCCTGTTCGACATTTTTGAAAAGTAATTTTGCTTTTAACTTTATGTCTATTTGAAATTTCCAACTTACGTAATTGCTGCCGTTACTTTTAAGTCTTATTGTATTTCCTGAATCCATTATCCAGTTATTTGAATAACAAATCTTTAGTTTCTTGCCTCTTCGTAATTTTTTTTGACACCGACCCGCTTTTTTTGTTTTTTTGTTTTTTTTTATATCATAAGCGGTTATTTTCTTCAGAATAAAATCGACAAATGATTTTATTTTATACGTTTCGTGTTCTGCTTGCCCTTATAGCCCATAACCTGTGAAATAAAAGGGGCACAGATCTTCCGAAGAGTAATTTAATTTAGAACTTCTAACTCCACTTTCTCACAAACAGAAGATCAAATCAATATAAGTGACATACATATTTCTTCTTAATGTCATAAGCTACGTAGAGAGTATTCATTACCTCAAAGAGGTTCCAACATATATTGGTTATATTTGAACAAAACAACAGACTTATACAGAAAGAAAGAAAAATAAAGGGAAAATATGGAAAATACCGAAAAATTACCGAAATACCGGGATACCGGTTTTCAAAATTTGAATACCGGAATAATACCGGTATTGCCATCAAGCCCAATACCGCATAGCCCTACTCTAGGGTTGTCAAATATGCTTATGCACAAAATAAACTATTGTGCTAGTGGCACTCGTTTAGATTTATTGTTGAGAATGAAACGGGAACAATGAAATATAAATTAATAATGGCTAAAATATTTTAATGTTAATGTCATTGTTATATTAAAAAAATATCACAGCAAATATCTTGCGACGCTTTCGACATTGGTGAAATGCACGATTATTATATTTAAAGTGTAATAAATTCGCATTCTCCATTGTTGCACAAAAAAAGTTCACAAACGCGTGTCTCAAGCGGATATCGTGTCCGTGAGCCTGTCTGTGTGTGCGTTGCTCGAGCGCACTTTGTATGTTTTCTGTATGTCTGTATGTATGTTTTCTGTATGATGATTTCTGTACCTATCTGTTTTGTGACTGTAGGTTGTAGACTGTCTGTTCGTATGTTTAGCGTGATAAGTCCTTGATATTTTACTATGAGAATGTATTTGTTGTCAGACGTTCGGCGTGATAACGATGCGCGTGGATAAGCTGGAGTGGGGTGCGGGGAGCGGGGCGGCGGGCGCGGGCGCGGCGCCGCGGCCCTCCGCGTCCACGGCAGCCGCCGCCACCTCGGGCGCGCCGCCGCCGCCCGCCAAGCACGCGCCTGCGCTCGCCGACCAGGAGTTGCATAACCTGCTCATCATAGATCAGCACACGTTCGAAGGTATGTATGTCAGTGGATCAACTATTTCTTGTTGTTATTCTGGCCCGTCAGCGAGGGGCAAAAGTTGTACAGTTTAATAGAAGAAATTTGTGTCACATTATATTAGTGTCTATCATGGTTGCCATGGTAACGTCTCCTGGGTCACTTATTAAAAGTATGATTTTATGGTGTACAAATCCACTAAAAGTTATGGAGTTGTGACAGTTTTAAAGCAAATCCTTCATGGCTCATCATGCCATAGGTACGCATGCTAGTAGTATACATTGCAAATATTTTTCTAAGCAAGTGTATCACTGATGTCTCCTGGGTCACAAAACTAAAAAGTTGATTGACCCACTAACATGCTTATTAGATGACTAATTATGAAAGGGGCTTAAAACTACCACAAAAATGTATGTTTGGCAAATTTTAATCCTATAAACTTACGGTTTAAAGAGTGACTCAGGAGACTGTGCAAAAATAAATAAAACCTGATTCTAAAATAATAAGCTACGTCCGATATATTATAAACTCTCGCAACGCTCGGTCGACTTGCTGACCGCTCGCTAATATTCCAGTATTACACGCGCACCAGCTGATGGCGAACGAGTTCGCGATGTCGCTGGTGTCCTGCCGGTTAGGGGACGACCCCAACCATTACTACGCCGTCGGCACCAGCATACTTAACCCGGAGGAGTCCGAGCCCAAACAGGTAACGGCTCAGGATCACTTCCTCCACAGTCCCAAATTCTTAAATTGTCCTCATTCGCATCAGGTAACACCTGAATGAACTTAAAATAATTACTTTGCTCACTCGCCTATGATGGCTACGTCTATGCAACAAATGTGTATTCACGCAGCTCCTCCACCTCCACTCAAAGCGTTCGAGGATATATATCAATGGATATATATCATGAATATATCCGATATATATCAAATGATTTTTCTTTATAATTAAAAATTTATTAAAAACAGTTATACAATAAAAATAAAAATAAAATGTCAAAAATCTCAAAAAAAAGAGAATAAATTATATAATAAACTAAAACAAAAACTACTCCATGATGAATGATTTTTTATAATATATATCAATACAAAAAATGGTTAAAAAATTTGATATTATTAAGTAATTTTTGGCTAGTTTTTGGCCTTTGTTACTATATTTCTACTTCCCAAATGTAGATGGCGTTGGAGTAGTTAAAAGATACTCCCTGATAGTAAGGTCTAATCCAATGGCAACGTGTAAATATTTACCTCGACGTTTCGGCAACGTTACAGTTGCCGTGGTCACGAGTAGGCTCATCTCCCGTGAGTCGAGTAGATCTCATCGTGGTCTACTCGTGACCACGGCAACTGTAACGTTGCGTAAACGTCGAGGTAAATATTACTTGTGCAATAATAGCGTGATAAGTGTAAGTCCCGTTTGTGGTATTTTGTTCTATAATAGTACTGTCAATGGAACTAGTGGGAACACACCGCCATTTCCTTTCCTCCACTTCGTTACATTGTTTTGTTTGGCAACGAACGTTTGCTTTGATAGCAAACTTAACTCGTAGAGAGTTCGATATGTTAACGTGATGATACGTTAATTCCCCCTAATTTGGTTTGTAGATACTGATCTGGAATAAAACATAGGCTACTTTTTATTCCGATATTACCACAGGATAGCGATAAAATCTCGAAACAACAACCGCTGGGCTTAGTCATGAAATTGGACGTGATTGTTTCTAATGTAACGGCAATGAAAACCACGATTCAATTCAGTTACTGGATCTAAATGATTTACGTGTGCGAAGCCGCGGGTAAACCCTAGTTAATGATAATATTATTACAAGTTTGTATGACTAGGCTCAATTATGAACTACGGCGAGTGATGGTATGTCTCAATCTCTTATTATCTGTTAATTTAATGTGTTATATAATACAATACAAAATTAAAACTTTATATTTTTTCCAGGGCAGAATATTGCTCTTCCATTGGTCAGAGGGCAAACTAGTTCAAGTAGCGGAAAAAGAAATAAAAGGTGGCTGTTACACCCTAGTAGAATTCAATAGCAAACTGCTGGCTAGCATAAATAGTACGGTAAGTTAAATGTTCACTATTTGCTGTTATTGTCTTTACATTAGTAAGGATTTCAGTTGTTCATTGATGATTTTTCTTCTTCCAGGTACGTCTCTTCGAATGGACGTCAGAAAAAGAATTGAGGCTTGAATGCAGTCATTTTAATAACATAGTAGCCTTGTATCTTAAAGTGAAGGGAGACTTCATATTAGTCGGAGATCTCATGCGGTCTATGTCACTTCTACAGTATAAACAGGTGAGATTGTAAAACTTATTAGTAAACAACGGATATACATTTGGGATCTTGTGAAGGAAACAAGTGAAACAAACCTTTTCAGATGTAAATTTCAAAGAGTATTAAGATTAAATATGGAATTAAAAGTTGACAGCTATAGAAAAATAAGCAGCTAGGCTCACCCGATCGTACCCCGCACTCTCTAACTCACTCGCTCATACAGGTCAATTCACGAGAGCTGGCACGAATGGATTGAATGAGTGAATGAAAATATCTGTGTATTATATATTTGAATACACTTCAAACAAATATGAAAATGTCATGCATCCATCATTTTCCTACAAATATGTCTAAGTAACATTACTTTCGTTCAATCCTGTATCTGACATACCTACTATTCACTCCACAGAAGTATCCGGTCATTCGATCCGCTCTCTTACATAAATCATTCGTCCACAAATCCACCTTCATCCCATATGCCAGTGCTAACGCCGTAACAACATGATTCTCATCATATTGCCTACATTTTGTGCTGACGTGTATGGCAAAGCATGTGTACAAAACCGCGAGATGTAACATCCAAGACATATATGTTACTCACGCTTCACTCACTCTCTAAGTCAAAATATTTTCATTTAATTTAGGCTTTAACAAGAATTTTTGAATGTCAAAAAAAATATGCCACTGGTTCGGCAAAACCTCTGTTGACAAGAACCCAGCAAGAAACTCAGCGAGGTGTATTTTTTTAAAACAGATTTACAATCTTATTTAATGACGTACATCATGAGTATTGTGATTTAGGCAATTTAACAATCACTGAATGAATTTAAAAAAATATATTACCACCACACCGTCGGGTATAGGTTATTTTTAGATGAAGTATCAACCCGTGACGTTGTCCCCAGATGGAGGGTAGTTTTGAGGAGATCGCGCGCGACCACAGCCCCAACTGGATGACGGCCGTCGAGATACTCGACGACGACACATTCCTCGGCGCCGAGAACAGCTTCAACCTGTTCGTCTGCCAGAAAGACAGGTTCGTTATTTCTACCTCGCACTTGGGTCAGACGTGGGGAGTTATATTTGAGCCACCGTAGAAACTTGGGCCATACATTTATGATTTTGAAATACAAAAATAAAATACCTATAAGCCGATTCGAGTAATGTTTTTTTTGTTTCATTCTCACTGTACAGACGCTACAAGAGATCGATACGGCTAAAGTTACAATAATATGTATACTTACACGACCTTAATGACTGCTTAATAAAGTCGTGTATTGTACATAATTAAATTGTCTAGCAGCTCTAGAAATAAAGAAAAAAAAAACTTCAAACTTCGTTGACTTCGCGCCTATTTCCCATGGACCTCTAAAATGTGGCCCTCCGCGGAAATAAAATATTCGTTTTACATAGTACCAACCAAAAATATAAGCTTATTCTGAGTCTTAAGTGAGCTACAACAAAACTATAACTCTTTAAAATAAAAATAAACATTAAACTTCATTGATTTAACGTCTGTTTCCCAAGAACCTCTAAAATGTGGTGGTTTAGAAGGATTTCAAATGTTTGTACGGTCAAGGACTTTAATTCATGAGCCACCATGGTACTAGTTCAAAGCAAAAGTCATTACTATCTTCCTTCTTAATTAATGCGATGTCACTATGGCGTTTACTGTGAAATGGTTCCATGGTGAGTCCTTGACTATACAGACCAAAAATTTCAACTTACTCCGAGACTAAAATGAGTCAACGATTTAACCTCGTGCGGCCCAATGTGCAATAGAATGTACACAATAAGTTTAAAGTAGGCAGGAATATATGAAAATGTAACAAAGTAAAAATTCTTTTGTTTTTCTATTGTTTTACACCATGGCAGTTTGACTTTATTCTCCAAACAATTAGATTCTAATTGCTTTGTCAATTTTTTTCACAATATTTATATGGTGAGCTTCAAGAGGATAATATTGCTGTACAGGTACTGTTGTTTTACCACAACAGATCGATTTCTTTCACATATAATAGCTTCATTTAAACCCGCCATGTCAAGTCGCTGGTGAGCCAAAAGTATGAAGACCGTAGACTAGGTGGGCCGCAAAATCTAATTTCGAAGAAGACAAACCTTACCTCGACCGTTTTGCTTGATATTTCTCTCATTAAACGAGGCCTAAGGCCACGTACGCACTAACCGACTAACCACGCGGTTTTAGCGCACCGTCTCTTTCTCAAGCGATACATTGAAGAGCGACGGTAGGGTTGTACGGCGCGGCTAACCGCATAGTGTCACGATTTGGTCACTAATTTAGTGTTAATTTTGAATGCAGCGCGGCAACAACGGACGAGGAGCGGCAGCAGATGGGCTACACGGGACAGTTCCACGCCGGGGACATGGTCAACGTGATGCGCGCCGGCTCGCTCGTGGCGACGCACGCCGACACCGCCGCGCCCGTCACCGCGCCGGTCTTGCTCGCCACAGTCACTGGCGCCATCTGTGAGTCACACACACACACACACACACACGCACACGCACACATACATGGTCAACGTAATATCACGCCTGCTACTAAATGAGAATAAGAAATCAATCTTCCAAGACCAAGATCATTCCTGCAAGCAGCCATCTTGCTTGACGCTGCTGCTCGACGCGGCGACTTGACGCCACTTTTTTTTGAGTCGCGGGAAATTCAAAATCACATGCAAAGTAGGGTCACGTGACCAGATTTATCGCTGCAAACGAGCGACGAGCGACTGCATGTGGCCGCATCTTGAAGCGTCTTCACAACGAGTTTCATAACGAATCTGGGGGCACGGGAGTGCCCCCGCCAAGTCGAGCAAAACAAAAACAAAGGCACGGCCGTACCTACCATACTTTTCTCGAAGCCATTCAGGCTATTTTCAACATTCCCTTGTCAAGCAACACGAAGTTACTATGACTTTTTCTGTGAATGATGATTCACAATTTAGTTGATTTTACAAGGCGCTTTGAAAAACCGACCACACGTCTGAACGCAATGTGTTTTTAAGCACTCTTTTATTGAGGTTGACAATATATGTAATGTATATAGACACGTCGAGAAAATTAATCATTTTTCTAAAGATAGCTACTCTTTATAAGAAGTCTCAAATTTGTTATTCAAGTAGAAAGGTCTAGTTATCAGTGAAAAACCTTCGCATTCCTTCCACAGGCCTAGTAGTCCAAATAACGCAGGAGCTCTTCGAGTTCCTCAACCAATTGCAAGACCGTCTGACGCACACGATAAAGTCTGTCGGCAAGATCCCGCACTCGTTCTGGCGCTCTTTCAACACCGACATCAAGACGGAGCCCGCCGAGGGGTTCATCGACGGCGACCTCATTGAAAGCTTCCTGGATCTCAGCAGGGAGATGCAAAAGGAGACGGTGCAGGGTTTACAGGTCGGTACTACGAACTGCTACTTAATGCTATGCGATTATTTTTTTAGGGCATAGGGAACTGATAATTATCCTCATGTAATAGCCATAAGGGCGGTTACAGGCTAGCGTTTTTTCTGATCGTTTTTGGTATAGGCACTTACACGCGCGCTAGGTTAAACCAAACGCGCGAGTGAGCGTATTCCTGTGTGTTCAACGCTCGAAGAGAACGGAACCGCACCTGTACACGCGCTTCCCAAAATGAGCTTATACGTGCAAATAAAAATCTAGTCTGATACCGCCCTATCTCGCTTCTAGAGTCAAATGTTGTTAGCTTTAACACATGTTGACAGGATGTCTATAGCTTACGTATCTACTCTACCTCTATGACTTGATTTGGGTAGAAGCAGAACATGAGAATAGCGACAGACGTAGCGATTTATTTGCGCGAGTTTAGACTTGCACAAGTATACTGTAACATGTGTTGGAAAACTAATAAGAAATTTACGCAAGTATCTTCCAAAATAGGCCGACTGAGAACTCGGACTGTCTGAGACTGAGTAATTCAATGGTATGTGTGAAGGTTCCAACCGCACTGGGCCCACCCGCTTCTACCCTGGAGTGGCACATATACAGGTCGAGTTGTGATGTGATTTTGTAACACCCTCTAAACTACGACTACCTGTAAGTGTCAGATAAAAGTAATGACGTCTTTTAGAGCGGGTTCTGGAGGGAGTTGAGTATACAAAATTAGAGGACCGCATTCTGTGAATAGTTTTGAACTCGGAAAAGCTTGCAAATTATGATTGGATATTATCACGAAATTAGTTATTAAAATGTTCCAAAAGCGTTTTTTTTTTTCAGTCCTTTTGGGGTATAAAAAACCGGCCAAGAGCGTGTCGGATACGCCCAATATAGGGTTCCGATAAGTAATATTTTTCTGAGGATTTCGTATTTTATACGGAATCTTCCAAGTTTAGGTATATTTTGTACCTTAGGCTGCTATTTAAGAGTAAAACTACTAATAATTTTCAAGCAAACTTAGATCTATAGATATAGATATAATCCTGAATTTTTTCAAATTTTTCCACACCGGTTTAGATTTTAGAGGGGGGGGGGGGACGATCGATTTTAATTAAAATTTGCACAAGTTGAATATTTCGCAAAAAAATCAATGAATCGAAAAATCGTCTTAGCAAACCCCTAATGGTTTTAAAAGACCTATCCAACGATACTCTACACTATAGGGTTGGATGAGAAAAAAAATCACCCCCACTTTACGTCTATGGGAGGTACCCTTAAAAAAATTCTTTTTAGTTTTTATTGTACCATTTTGTCGGCATAGTTTACATATATATCCGTGCAAAATTACAGCTTTCTAACATTGATAGTCCCTGAGCAAAGTGAGCAAAGCCGCGGACGGACGGACAGACAGACAAACATGGCGAAACTATAAGGGTTCCGTTTTTGCCATTTTGGCTCCGGAACCCTAAAAAATGGACGACGGGATCTGCTATGGCAACTTTCAGTATCATAATTTGCAAGGTTTTCTGAGTTCAAAGCTATTCACAAAATGCGGTCCTCTAATTTTGCAAACTCAACTTTCCTTGGCACCTGATGGCTGGCGCATGAAACAGAGACGGCATCACTGATATCCGTCACTTAAGTTACTCGGCAAGTAGCGAAACAGGCCTTGAACTAGTTATCATTGATATTGATTGGTATTTTTCGCTTGTTATCAATCTTGAGGTGGTTTTGTATATATTATATGACTACTTGTGTGTGTGTAGATTGACGACGGGGGCGGTATGATGCGCGACGCGACGGTAGACGACTTAGTCAAGATAGTGGAAGACCTGACAAGGATACACTAAGCTAGGATAACATAATTTAATTATATTTGCCAACTTTACATAAAAGGTTTAACACCGCACACGAGTTTTATTTCCAACGCGAAACTATCATGTCCGTGAGACTACTCCAATTTTATGAAATACTATAATAATATAAAAAACGTCTTAAATCGAGTTTAGTTCAAGTTTCGGGGTAATTTGCAGCTCTTCTTGGAGCAGCGCGACCGGCTGTTAGAAAAAAGAAGAAATACGTATCGCATGTGTAATTTTTGCCTGTTTGCTACACCATATTGGTAAAATTGTATTGAGACATTTATATCTACATCACGCTTATGTACATACAATTTATGGCAAATATAAAAAAGAGTACGTCTACGAACTAAGGAAACTAAAAGAAGGGCTAAGAATTACCCTGAAACATGTCCAGCTAAACTCGATTTAAGGCGTGAGTTGTCCGGATTTATTTTATTAAATACCAGCGGACCTGGCAGACGTCGTCCTGCCCGAAAAACACTACATTAAAATTATGATAACATACCAACAACAGCACCATCTAGCGGGTCCAATTGCATTTCCAAACCATCAACCAACGTTGTTTTGCCATATCAAATTATTTTAAGTTAATATTTTTCTAGGCAAATAAAATAACTAAGTAATTGTAAGTGTGTGGGGATGTGGTCTATAACTGACAGTTACGAAACCCATGAACATTGTATAGGAAAATGAAATTTCTTTTATTTTATTTTTTCGACAATTTTACAATGTTTTTAATACTTATTATCCTATTCCTGACGAAGACAAATACAAAAACACAAAAATCATAAAAATTGGTTCAGGCGTTCTTGAGTTATAAATGGTGTAACTAACACTTTCCACCACAGATTGAAAGCGAAAACAAACAATCAGTTCATATCACATTTTATATTTATGTAGTACGTAAAAGGCATAACAATCACAGATTTAAATTATGCATTCCATTTAATTACAATACCTTAATTAAGACATAACATAAACAAAAGAAAAACATTTAAAATATGCAATAAAATACATTCAACCATAGCCAGTATGCAAATTATATTTTATTTAGAATCTGTGGTACATATAAAATGCCTGCTTGAGTAAAAGATAGCGTCAAAACGAGCCAATATTGTTGCTAAAAACTCGAATACCTAACTAATTTCATAAATCCTATGTTACTAATATAATAAATGTGAAAATTTTGACGATATATATTTGTATGTTTGTTATTCAATCGTGCAATAAAGTTAACTGATTTAGATGCAATTTGGTATGGAGAAAGTTAAGTTCCAGGTACGGAAATATGATAGTTTTTTTCCTGAAAAATAGCATAGTTCCCGCGGGTTAGCGATAAACGAATTCTTCGCAGCAGGCAAAAGCTAGTTTTTGATAATTATATGAGCAAAAATATCACCAGAAAATATGAAATCTGCGGTCTCTTATCTAAAACTTACATACTTAAAACAGTTTACTTGCATGTATGCATGCATGCATGTGGTTCTAATCAAAATAACTATTAAAATATTAATATCCCTGCATTATCAAATTACCAAACAAAATGAATGGTGGAAGTATGATGACATATTTGTTTTATGAAACTACATGTATTAATAAAGAAAGTACATTTATAATTATCCTTTTTTTTTCAAAAAGTTTCTTTTGATTACATAAATTACTACTGTTTACGTATAAAATAGGGTCAATTTGAAATAACTTTTACAATAATTTAATTTCCCTTATTAGACTATAAGTAAGTAATCAGTACTGACTTATTCGATGTGTCAAGTAGAAACAGCAGTGGCACACTTTCTTTCGCTTCTCGCTTGGCAGAACTTTTGGATATTTGGAGGCCCGGGGCGACCCCCACTTCCGCACCACTGTTTGTTCGCCATTGACAATGAGCGACAAAGTGTGTCGTAGCATCTCGTGCTAGCCGATTGCATGTACTGTACAGATATAAACCGGCTTACTTCATCCGAATAAGCCACGAAGGATCGCCGACAACTTTACACTCATCGCAGAAGTGATCAAACGTCCTACGGCACAACAAATTAAGAAATTAGGCCACTAATGCCGCACTCAAACATGTCAGTTAACCTTTTATCAGAGTGCGTGTATCGACCACAAATCTACACAGATTGACCTTTACAATATGGAACAAAATAGATTGAATTTAACCCTTAATAAGGTAGAGGCGATTTAGCGACCACATGCATTGATTTGGAAATTCAACCTTATTGTTTTAGCATTAAGTTCTAGTATTCATTGTAATTATTTGAAATACTACTAGCTTTAAAAATATCCTTTGCCAGGTATGTATTCGATAGCTGCTTTTGATTCTGTGGTAGTATGCTCTAATAAATGGGGCCTTAGCAAGGGTTAAATTGATTGAGGACTCTGCAAGGGTCAATATGGACATAAGTTTGACAAAAAGAACCCAACCCGCAAACAATTCAATTTTCAATTTTGAATCTTGTTACAGTAGCAACAAAAGCGAAGTTAAAGAATGACATGACAGTGATTTGGATCCTTTTTGTTACTACTGGTCTAAAGTTTAAAGTTCATTCTGTGAAATTACTTAAAATGTTTAATGTTTTCATGACTACTTAATAACAAAATAAATACTTCTTCAAGGAACCGTTCTAGTATTTTTATTCGCACACTTGATGCGTTCAAAAATATTTTCTGTACGTCCTATGAAAATTAATAAGGTTCGCAATAATTAAAAATGGGTCGCAAGGTCGCCTTGAGGTTTTTTTTTAATTGGCTATGTCTATAGCTTGAGCCAGCGTCAGGTCGATTTAGTACCTAAGTAAAAAAAAAAAAAAAAGACGAAGAAAAACATTTTTGCAAAGGAAATCAGTTACTATTCCTGTAAAGATATACGGAAATAAAAAAGCGACATCAAAGCAGGAAAAAAAGGGGATGGTAGAGGTTGACTGCCATGTTCGCCTAACGGTTGACCCTTTTTTCTGCTTTGATAAATACTTTTTGGGTAAGTACTTTCTTAACACATTGTAAAAACGATTGGATATGAGTATTGGTGACCATACAGTTGATTTTCTTAAATAAACATTCAACATTTCATAAAATGTACATAAAAAAACTGACAAATGAATTCTCCAAAGTTTCTCATCAAAAAGTAAAACAATTTTGCGACTACAATAAAATATCGTAACAAACGAAGTGCAAAGTCTAACAGCCTTATTCATAAAAAAACCTTATTTGAGGTTTGATCGGCCTGTTACTTAGCAGACTGATTAAGCTTGTTAGACGGTTGTCAAGAAGTATGATTCAAACGCTTGCTAGCAGTCTGCTAGTTGTTGAGCTGCTGATAGACGGATTAGACGCGTTATGTTGGCCACCTTGACAAATCAAAGACAAAAAATGGCCTAATCGATAATTTAAAAAAAAAATTGACAGCAGTGACAGCAAATTACAGGAAAAAACATAAAAAGCGAGATGTTTGTTTTCCCGCCATTTCGATCCGCATGTTTATGTTGTGCAAAAAGCCATAATTATGTTAATCATCCTTATTTTTTTTTCATATTTATTGTTAATTTATTGTTGCTAATTTAGAGGATTTTTAAATACAAATTCCTGAAAATAATTTTCCTGTTTTTTTTTATCTGCGTAGCCCTGCCTTCACTATAAATATCTTCGGTACCTATGTTTTTTGCTCTAGTCAAAGTCAGCTGTTCAAACTTGTGGCGGCCATTTGTGACTTAGCAGAGAGATAAAGGAGGGTCTACGGTCCTTAACTTTAGCAGAGCCTTGATCGACTGATTAGCGCTAACAGACGTTTATGAATCATGTTTTTTAGCATCGGGCCTTCAAGGAGCCTTCAAGGAGGCTCTAACTTTTTATGAATAAGGCTGTAACAGCCTTATTCATAAAAAATCCTTAATTGAGGTTTGATCAGTCTGTTACTTAGCAGACTGATTAAGCTTGTTAGACGGTTGTCAAGAAGTATGATTCATAAACGCTTGCTAGCAGTCTGCTAGTTGTTGAGCTGCTGATAGACGGATTAGACGCGTTATGTTGGCCACCTTGACAAATCAAAGACAAAAAATGGCCTAATCGATAATTAAAAAAAAAAATGACAGCAGTGACAGCAAATTAGCAGGAAAAAAAATAAAAAGCGAGATGTTTGTTTTTCCGCCATTTCCAATCCGCATGTTTATGTTGTGCAAAAAGCCATAATTATGTTAATCATCCTAATTTTTTTTCATATTTATTGTTAATTTATTGTTGCTAATTTAGAGGATTTTTAAATACAAATTCCTGAAAATAAATTTTTCTGTTTTTTTTTTTAATCTTTGCGTAACCCTACTATAAATATCTTCGGTATGGTTTTAGATCTTGTCAAAGTCAGCTGTTCATACTTGTGGCGGCCATTTTGTGACTTAGCAGGGAGATAAAGGAGGGTCTACGGTCCTCTAACTTTAGCAGAGCCTTGATCGACTGATTAGCGCTAACAGACGTTTATGAATCATGTTTTTTAGCATCGGGTCTTCAAGGAGCCATCAAGGAGGCTCTAACTTTTATGAATAAGGCTGTAAGTATATAGTTTACTTTAGAGCAAAATTACGCAATGATTGCTTTAATATAACTTACACAGTAACATAATAGATAAGATACTATATCTTATCATTTACTGGTTTATTTGCGATCTAGATTTAACTATGATTCAAGAAATAGGTATATTTGTCATGGCTACAATACGCGGGAATTATTTAATATAAATCATGATATAACAGATGGTCTTTTTACTAATTAATTATGGTGACAAGCAACGAATTTTTTTCAGTGAAAAGGGACTGCAATAGCGATATACGTGATAACCAACTCTTTCATATCAATACCCTTCAGATATCTCTTCAATTTAGCTAGGCAACTAGCAATGTTTTCCATGTGTGCCTTTATAATACGAGGTCTCTTAAAATTAATCCTGAATATTTCAGCAGGATCGGTTAGTTTGACTAAATATCTGTAAATGTTATTCACTATTTTTCAATTGTGGTTGACAACAGTTGTCCTCCTTGTTGCACAGTAGATACTGCAAATTGCTGGTTAATAGAAAAACACGATAAAGTAGTATTATCGTGCAAGTCGTTAACGCGTTCCCCGTTAAATAAAAATAGTTTCACATTAAAAAAAATCAAGACAAATATTTTGTTATCTATAAACTGACCAGTCTCTTGAGATGGTATTTTTGGCAAAAAAACTGAAAATCCCCAAAATTCATATTACTACAAGTACAGTCAAGGTCAAAGATAATATTTACACTACTACATTGTCACCTTATGCCTACTGATAATTTTATACAACAAACACGTGACAGTGACAAGGCAGTACAGTATGTAGTGAAATTAATAGTACATTGTGTCTTAAGGGCGGTAAATAAGGAATTACGAACGAGACTCTATTAGAAGCCCGAAGTCGAAGACTGAGGGCTTTAATGAGTCGTTGTTCGTAATTCTAGTACCGCCCGTGCGACATACAATGTTTTTCATCACATTTGCAAGTAAAATTGTATATTTGTAAAATAAAAAATATAATTCTTCCAAATATTGGCGATACCTTAGGCTGTGCTCTTGGCAGCGTCGCCCTCCCCCTCCCCCTCCCGCAACATGCGCCGCAACGTGCGTGTGCATGTGGTCCATGTAGTCCTGCAGCAGGAGCGCGCGCACGCGCACGGCGCAGCAGCATCAGGGCACTGACTCATTTACCGACCACGGGTTTCATGTCAAGCACATTAAGGTCGAGGGTTTTATTTGGGGGGTTGCAACCAAGGTAGCCTGCATGTTACGACACTGTTTACGAGCAAGTGTGATGAAAATAATGTTTTTCCATCGTATTTTCTCGGATAAGTACGTATTTATTTTGCTTTCTCAACAAGTTAACTGTAGCTGATTGAGACAACAAGATAATTACGAACTCATCCGAGAAAATACGATGGAACAACATTATTCAACAGATCTGTAAAGTTGGTAAAGTGTAAACATATCTTTGACCTTGACCGTACAATTAGCAGGTCACGGTAACGGTTTCCATATATTAATTGTAATTGGTGTTCAGTGAACCGCGTGAAAGACTAATCCTCTGCTGAAATATTTCAGAATAATTTGAAGAAATCTGTATCACATTTACATTTCAAAACAATAACAGATATCGTTACTACTTTGAAAAATATCTCGTATCTCAAATCAATACGTCAACAAAATAGACCTTTGAAATAATAATGCTCATAAAGTTCAGTCAAAATTGTCTTCTACTTTTAAACCCCTCCGCAAAAGAGGGTTGTTATATATATGTTTGACGCCAATGTCTATGTTATCGTAGCTCACAAACGGATGAACCGATTTCGATGCGGTTTTTTTATTATTTGAAAGCGAGTTTCTTTGCGGTCGTTCTTAGCTATGTTTGATAAAAATCGGTTCAACCGTTTTTGATATATTGAAATTTAAAGGAGCGGCCACACCGTTTGCGTATTTTAAGCAGCGGTGTGGAAAGCATGAAAAAAAAACGGCGCCCATACGATGCTTCACTGCGATTCCGTACAGTCACCGTTTTTGAGGCAGCAGTATCGCCGCTCCTTAAAATGACAATTTCGGGGGTTTTCAAATTTACCAGATTGTTTAGGTTATGTTATAAGTATAACAGATTTGCTTATGGTTTATTATACCGATTGCAGATGTTATCTTAAAAAAAAAAGCTTATGTTATGAGGTAAGTACGAGCTTTTTTAAAAATAGTGATGATATAGGTCTAAAATCATACCATAAGATCTAAGGCTACAGCTGTTTTGAATGCACTTTTAACCCTTGAACCTTCTTATAAGGTCCACAGAGATCCCTTTACACTGAGAATTACACTCTATAACCATAATTAGTTCACCTACTTCTTGTATTTATCGGCCTTGTTATGCAGGAACCACAGCATAGCAAAGAGGAAGCTCGGTGGGCTGGGCAGTGGTCCTTTAGATTTCATCATCTCTTCAATCTCCGGGATAGTTTTCTCCACTACCTCTATTATCTCATCCTCTACGCCACCACCTGTTAATATTCAGAGAATATATTTTCATTGTCAATACTGTAAAATAAGTGTGTCTCAAATCAAGATGTAAATTATACTAAACATTAAAAAACCATGTATGCATATGGCGCTGAAAATTAAGCTTACACAAAAGTGTCTGAATTGCATACATATAGGCCCTTAGTAAAGTTGACTTTATATTATAAGACTGTTGATTTTGAGATTTTAAAACTAGTGGGGATATAATTTTACATTTCAATCAATGTTAATAGTAAATAAACAAATACAGTGCAACAGTAAATACAATAACCAGAACATAAATACGATTTAAGGCAGTCAAAGCATCAGTAATAAAAATAAATAAAAGTTCTTAAAAAGGGGGTTTTACAAAAAAAAAAACGAGTCTTAGTCCAGCCTATATTCCAAGTTTAGTTAATATTTCAACTTTCTACATGGCTTTGTATGGTGAAGGTCAAAGATATCTTTAAATTTTAGTACCTTGTCACTATATGCCTTCTGACAATAAAAGTTCAAACACAAAGTGACAGCAACAAGGTAGTCAAGTGTAAGCATACCTTTGACCATGATTATTAACTTTAATCTAAGGTCTAAAGTTCCGCTTACCACGCTCAGTTTTCATGTCATCTGTTACTTCACAGAAGAACAGTGTTTGTAGTGCTGCTTGCACACCAATGCCTGACCTGCACATCATTTAATTATTACTTTAATTTGATTACATTCAAACACACAAAAAACAAATTTGAACAAATTTTAGGGGGGCGACTGAGGAAATTTTGAAGGTGCAGCGCATGCTAAAAATATGTTGTTTTTTTTGTAATATGAATATGCAGAATGGGCCCCAAAGAGTGACTCGATGGGTTAAGGATGGCATTGAAAATAAAGGAATTTTCAAAAGTCAGTCAAAAGTATTTTTTTATTATCCTGTTATAGTATCCTACTGATGGATTTGATAAACAAAGTCACGGGATGAACGTAGTTATACTACTAAAACAAGTATATACCTGTAGGATATAACTTTTTCTATTTTCTCCAAAGGTACATCATATCCACACTCCTCTAACACTTCCTCCTTAGCTATTTCCTCCACCTCTTTGTTCTTGTCCATGATCCCAGCGCACACTTCCAGAGCTATGCCCAGAGAGGCTGGATATTTTTTTGTGTCTATGGTATTTTCTTCACGATCATCAGGATGGACATTGTTGTAATACATTGCTGAAATTAAAAGTTTTTACTGTATTTAAAATTGTTCTACCAAAATAACATAAAATTAAGAGTGATTTTAGACAGAAGACTACATTATTATTATTATGCAAGTAATACAGTGGTTGTTATTTTATTTAGCACTTAACAGGGAATCATGAAGAACCGTGAACCAGTTTTATCCTGGCTGTTTGAATAATAAAAAGAGAAAAAGCAAATAAAAGTGTATTACTAAAAAAAATAAGTGATTGTTTTATCAGGGAAAACTATAAGATAAGGCTGCCAGAACTAATGATCATGGAGTGTAACTAAAATGATAATTTAGAGTATATTTCACGCCTTTCCGAAATTTCACGCTCAAAATAACCTAGTAGATACATTTTAACGAAATACTTAGAATAATTTAAAATACTGTTTTCATATGAATAGACAAACAAAATCAATGTTAGACATTAGTTCAAAATACACACCAAATCTCTGTAGATTCTTACCTGGACGGAACTGTTTCACTAGCACTAATACTCTTCTGGTGACATTAAAAATGATGATGGCCACACTATCATGGACCGCTAAGAGGTCCCAGTTCTTCTCTTTACCATTCTGCGTGTAAATAAACCGCAAAGGTTTTACGTACGGAGAGTCCGGAAGAGGAGTTAAACGAACATCCTTGATGTCTTCCATTATAAACTTAAAACAGATTTTGGTTGTTCACAAGCTTACTGTATGAAATACAGTAAATTTTTACGCGACCGGTGATTGCTAATCGTTGATACGTATTTCCAGAGTACTATTGAAACTAAATTGACTGACTGAGACTGAAGAAGAAAAACCCGAGTAATCGCACAATTTCGCGATCAAATTCGAAAAAAGTGACTGAAAGTGATGTCATTTTTGATTGACACTTTGACAGTTGGATTGGTTCCTGTCAACTCAAAACTTAAAAAAAAACCTGTCTATGGTTATTATAAAGGCTTCTTCTCACAAAGTGAATACACCGTGCATTGCCAACCTGATCGAAACAATGGGTTCACAAAAAACTTAAATACATTTTAAACACAATGGTTTTAGACTGAGTATTCAACTATACTCAAAGGTTTTACATATAAACATGTCTAAAATAACAGCTATCTTTTAACCATCATATTTAATTATTTATTTATTCAACAAGTGTCCAAACCACAAATTACTAATTAATATGTCCAAACATTTATGGTACCTTTTTACTTGTACTATTTCTGTCTATACATAGATACTATCTAGTCTATCGGCGGAAGTAATTTATGAATAATAAATAACTAAAAAGTAATTACTTGCGGTACATATGAATCCCGTGTACCTATCTATGTATAAATATGTACGTATAATTATATCTGTACTAATACCTTTAATAGAGCAGTTCTTGTACATTTATTTATTTCGGAGATTTATCGATAAAATGGAAAAAAAACAGTATCTTAATCTGGAATGGTTTAGCGTTTAGCTTGTTCTTTTTTAGTATAAGTATAGACATAGTTTATTTAGGCAGTAAGAGTAAGCAGTCCATTCAATCACCTTCCTTTGATGACGATAGTGAATGACGTCGTGCGTGTGGTTTCTTAGCAGGACACGGCTAATGAAACAAATTTCAGGTTGCTACAGAAATAAAAATAGTGTTATTTAACTATAACATTTAATTACAATATTTTCTTACTGTACAATAACGATGAATCATCGAGCACTTCCATTTATACCTCATGTACTTACAAAGTAAAATTAAACCACCTCATATTAGAAACTGCCAGTGAAATAGTAGCTTAAGATCATGATAAATCAGTAGAACAATTTGAGATTTTGACTATTTACACTGACAAAAATTGTTACATATTCAAATGTTGCTGACAGCTTCTCTTGCATAATTTCTAAGGACTGCACATTTATTACACTGCACATGTAGTGAGGGTTTACTTGGTCAGTTTTTATACTTGCCAGCTTTGTGGTGCAAAAACCACATAATAGCGTAGAGGAAACCGGGAGGACTGGCCAGCGGCCCAGGAGAGTTCATCATTTCTTCCATTTCTGGTATGGTCTTTTCCACTATCTCTATAAGCTCATTTTCAATTCCGCCTCCTGAAAAACAAATCAGCAGATGAAAGGAAAAACACAATGATTCAATCGCGGGAGGGAGGAAAAAAATAGCAATTTTTCTGCGCCTATAATAGGCGTACGATAGGTCTATAATATTTATAATATTAAGAATTAATGCCTCATTTCAAGGCATATGGTTAAAAGGCTGTTCAAAATCGAACCAAAAACTTCAGAGGCCAATACCTCTAATAAATCTAGCTAAAGGAAGATGAAGATATTGATAGCATCATTACTTCTGTTATGTTTTTCAAAGGCATTGATGAATTAGTTAGTTTGTTAGATACATAGTGTATTAAAAAAATAAAGAACATTCATTGTGATGATTGAATAATTAAATTATGTATGAAACATTTAATACTGTATGACTAAATTAAAGTTACCTAAATAAATTTAGCACTACTTACTAAAAATATTTTTTATAAATAGCAATGGGCGTACCCAGGTTCTTCAAATCAAATTTTATAAGCACCTATACTAAATATATTGACCCAGATAACTCACGTCTTAAATCGAGTTTAGCTCGGCATGTTTCAAAATTTATAAGCACCTAGTCAAATAAATAAACATAATTATCGACAACAGTAGATAGTTAGAAGGGAGGTAAACAAAATCCAGGGAGGGCAGCTGCCCCTCTTTGCCCCCCCCCTGGGTACGCCCATGTAAATAGCAACTTCATGGCTTCTAGAACCATAGCATGCTACCATAAGTCCTTGCCCTACCTAATGTTTAATCTTACCAGCTCCAGTCTTCATATCATCTGTTACTTCACAAAAGAACACTGTGAATAAGGCTGATTGTTCACCTACTCCGGACCTGCAGGTTGCAATCTCTTCCATTTTGTCAGCTGGTATATCATATCCACACTCCTCTAATGCTTCTTCTCTTGCTATTTCCAATAAAGACTTGTTTTTGTCTACAATCCCTGCACACAGTTCTAGTGTTGTGCCCAGGGACCCTGGATATTTGTCAGTGTCTATAGTATCCTTTCTATTGTCTGGGTGAACACTACTATAGTACACAGCTAGAAAAAAGAAGGTTTTTGTATCTGAAGTAAAAATATTCAGGATATATGGTGTAATTAAATAAATATTGCTAGTTAGTTAAGAGTTCACATAAGAGTATAGACAATGTATTCTTAAGGATAATAAAAGCTTGTAAAAAACATAGTATAACGTAATGTGGGCCTTAGTTTTAGCAAGAGTAAGGTTCTTAATGCTTATCATTTAGGTATAATAGATGTAAAGATTGTTAACTGCTACTGAGTTTATTTTATTTTATTTTTTAATTGACATTGTTAAATTCAAAAGCTTTATTTATTTTATTAATTTTGTTATTTGAATCCAACAATGACATGGATATTTTATACTGATTTAATATAATTTATTTACGCACGATTGATACTAAAAAATTTGCATGTCAAGCTGTCGGCTGAATACTGTGACTGTAATTTAAATTTAAACTTATTACTGAATATATTGATCTTAAACATATTCTAGCAAATAAAGATTTACTTACTTAAGAATACTTACTATTTTACTAATTAATAATAGCATAAATGTATAAGTAAATTTGTCTGTCTGTTGCTTCTTCACGCTTGAAGCTCTGAACCAATTTAGATGAAATTTGGTTTGGAGATAGTTTAAAACTACGGGCAGGACATACCTACAGTAGTTTTATCTCGGAAAATTGCATAGTTCCCATGGGATGGATATAACAAATTCTTCGCAGAGTTGCAGGCTAGTGTAAGTAAGTAGGTACAACTCTGTATTGCACATAACATAAAACACGAAACAGATAACAGGTTGTTGATCCCTAATTCGAATGCCTTATCTTATAATTCGCAAATAAAGTTTAATCGCCTTATTAGGTTAGTTACTAATCCTAGACTAATATAATGTACAATTTTAGGGAACACATTTCTTGTAGACAGGTACTTACCTGGTCGGAACTGTTTCACTAGTACTAAGACCTTCCGTGTTATGTTGTATATTATTATACCAACGCTATCGTGAACTCCTAGTAAATCCCAGGACTTAGGTGTACCATTTTGAGTGTACAGAAACCTAAACGGCTTAAGGTAGTTAGAATCTTTCAGAGGAGCCAAGCGCACGTTCCTTATATCCTCCATGGTGAACTTTTATTTTAATTCATGACATTAGAATATTTGTAAAATTTAAGTAGTCTAACTTGTTGTATCTGTTGTAACTCAGGTTAAAAAAAGTACTCTGGTGATTGAACTTGAACTCTTGTTGATGAACTTGACATTTTGACTTTTCTTTTGACGTATAATATCTTTGCGTAAAATGTATTTGCGAAGCGAACTTGCCTAATATAAAGGCAATGTAAAGGTGCTGTTCACATGACATGACAAGTTTGTTGTTGGACTGATACTGATAGTGATCACTGATTTCTTTTGTTGCTGCACTGCACATTCTGCTTGCGCCTTGCGGTCCAGCAGGGTACTACGAAACCCGAAACTCGAAGTTCGTGTCGTGCGGTCCCTCTGACACTTATATATATTCATACGAGAGCGAGAGGAACGGTACGATACGAACTTCAATTTTCGAGTTTCGTAGTAGCCCTGCAGTGACTACTATCCAAGATTTTAATTGTATTGTATATCTGTTATAGTCTAAACTCAATTTGGCAAGCAAATTGAGTTTGAGACATAACCTTAGAGGGGCACACTTAATTTGTCATTACTTTTCGTGCACTACAGCGACCTCAGACCAGTGGTCAAGAACTAAATGGCGCCATCTTGGTTGACTTGTCAAAGGGGCCGCCATTGCCGCATTGTAAACTCTAACGCCTATCGTTTGAATGTTTATGCGCTCTCTTTTCGAAATTATAATCTGTTATTATAAGTTATTGTTAATTTGTTATTCGTTACCGTAGTTTCTTGTTGTGTTTGTTTTGTTGTTTTGTTTTGTTTCTTGTTAGTTTTCGTGACTTTAAGTTATTTTCTTATTGCGTAGTAAGTTTCTTATTTGATAATAACATGAGTCATTTTCCGAAAAGATATTGTGTTTTCGGCTGTGACTTTTGGGTAAGTTTTTTCCAGTAATTCTTCCATCATATGTGAAATAGGTTCCCGGAGCGATAGATTTGTGTATACTAGCTTAAATAATAAAAGGGCCACGAGTGTTTTTCGACAAAACGAAATCAAAAAAAACTTCGCGTTTTTATCTGAATACATTTAACTGAACGAAAGTATTTGCATTGTGTTGTGTTGTATAAATAAAACTTTTTTTCAGACAAGAATGTGTGTAAATAATTGTATTTATTAGTATTTTCGTTTTACCTATGAAATTCTCGTGGCCCTCTAACTTTCTTTTGGGTAGTATATTTTATCCGGCGAACCACGAACAGTTAGTGATAAAAACGTAAATGTGAAACATTCTTCGACCCCATATCCCAGGCGCCATTTCTGGCAACCATGAAATAGTCGAATAGTTTGCCCAAGGAAGTGATCAGTGCACCTTTGTGCACTGGCGGATTTGCTGTAAGGCCCAGTAGGCCCGAGCCTAGGGCGGCCAGTTATTAGAGGCGGCAAAATTGAGACATAAAAGTCAATATGATGATAAAATGATAATACCTAATAATAATATTATAATAATATAGCTGAGAAAGGGGCAGCTGATACTAAATACATGGCTTGGAGCTAGGGTAGCCAAGACTGCAAAATCCGCCACTGGCACCTTCACTGTTTTTTTAAAACAGATTTGATAAGTACTTTGAAGACAATTTTACAAGTGAACAATGATATGCACTCATCAGTTATTAGCTGCTGTGCATTATAAATAATAATAATTATTATTATTCTTCGCTGGGCTGACTTCTCACTGACAAAAAGACTTGATATCCAAAAGAGTACCAAATTCTGTAGTTAACTTAATCCTGTAAAAAAAGCTTTAATTAATTTTTTTATTACACAAAATGTTGAAATTTAGATATCACCCTTGTAAAATATTGAATGATGATTAAAAACATATTGTAATGTACACATGGCAAAATAACATTTATTTATATTGTTTCAGTACATTTTGTGTACCACTACATCGGTTTCCTCACCCGACAAGGAAACCTGACCTTTTTAATGCTTGGATGTCAGTGGTTGGGGACAAACTTCAGGAAACTGACCAAATTAAAATATATAAGTCGAAAAGACTGTGTGACCATCATTTTGATCCCAATGACAAAATATCAATAGATCGGATCAAGCCATCAGCAATACCATCTGTGAATTTACATCGTAAGTAGATGTTTTTTTTATTTTGCAAAGAAATTACAGGGGTCACTGGTTGTTGACTTCCAATTTATTATTTATATATAAGTTGATACAGAGAAAAACTATGAATAGAATGGAATAGAATATGTTTATTTGTGGAACATAGGTGTACATAATCGATCTTAAAGTATAACATTCAGGAATCTCTATGAAAATCTCTATGAAAAAAATGAGATAAGATAATGAGATAAAACTTATGATTTTGTAAGTTTGTATGTTGGTTAACCACTCAAATTAATTAGTCATCTGATTTCAAAAACAGTATACTACTATAGGTGTGATATAGTTTGGAGTGATATGGGCTATATTACAAGCTTTAATTTAGTTTCACCTGTCCCGTTGTCCGTCTGTCTGTAATCAAATCTTGCAAGTTAAACTCGACCAACTTCCAGTGGTCAGATTGACTTGAAATTTGGTATACTTATGTAAATTGCGTGACAATACAATAATCTGGTAGTTACATCCTGGTTGTCCGGCCAGGATCGTCTCCAGAGGACGGAACTCTTCAACGGTTAATGGCATCGGCTAAAATTTGGTATGCAAATGTAGTTTGAGTAACAATAGGTACAAGTAGTCAACTAAAAGTATAGTTAGCAATTAAAAGCTTGTATTAAACATGGAATTTTTCACCTGTCCCGTTGTCTGTCTGTCTGTAATCAAATCTTGCAAGTTAAATTCGACCAACACCCAGTACGTCGGATTGACTTGAAATTTGGCATACTTATGTAAATTGCGTGACAATGCAATAATCTGGTAGTGACATCCTGGTAGTCCGGCCAGGATCGTCTCCGCAGGAACAGAACTCTTCTACGGTTAATGGCATCGACTTGAAATTTGGTACGCAAATGTAGTTTGGGTGAGGGTGACAATGCAAGTAAAGTAGAAAGTAAAGTTAGCAAAACAGCTTGTATTAAAAATGAAATTTTCACAAAAAAAATTAAACTCGGCCTATGCCCTGGCTTGTTATGGCTTTACTGCTATACACATTTGACTCGAAAATATTATGTAATACTGGCACTAACTTGCCTGTATCTAAGATACAACACAAATATTTTCCAATGGGTAAATGCCACCACAGCTGGTAATCTCTGGAATTACAAATAAACAGTATAATTAAATGGAATTCCTTGACAGAAATCTGTGAAAAAATAAGTAGTTTTATACTAATAGTTTATAAACAATTAAAATGTTAGTAGGTCAGTTTATTAACTTTGTAACTTTACATGTATGCCAGAAGTACTCTCCAAACCAACTAAACCAGTTTTAATAGTGCACTACTGAAGAGACCAGGGGGCCTACCATGATCTTTCATAAACGATCCAAACGAAATATTTTGGAATTATTTTGGAAAACCATAACTCTATGTCATTGCGTGTTCTTAGCAACCGTTGTGTTGATTACAAATAAAATGTTTACGCTGTCACTAATCCACGAGTCTCTTTTCTCACTGAAAAGTTAGTTTTATCAATGAGGAGTTAAGAAGCACATGTCGTGATAGTACCTATGAAAAAATATAAAACTTGAATAAAAGTTTTAGTTCTTGAAATTTTAAAAATATTCCCATGTAAAACACTTAAAGTTCCAAAAGAATTGAATGAGTAACTTATACTGAATCGCAAAATTTGACACTGAAGCGATTCAATTCCCACTCAAGTTAAGCGTCATGGTACGAAAACCGCTTGAAGTGAGTGAATGAAAATGTCTGTATCGCTGTCGCTGAACCGTGCTTGAACTGAATCGCAAAAGTTACGTCGTGGTACGAATAGCGATGCAGTTCAGTTTAGAGCCTAAACTGAATCGTATTAAGAGAGGTGTAGACCCCAGTAAGTAAGCCATACTGGACGTGGACAAGTACTTAGGTACGATTTGAATTTTACTGTGGTATGAGTATCGCCTGACCCAGTGTAGCACTTATGGGTTAAAGCTTGTATTGTTATGTGTTGTCATGTTGTGCTTTCTCAAAAATAAAAGAAAAAACTACAAAGATAAATTTATTTATTAAGTATTTTGAAAATTATAATACAATATAATAAATTACTCTTTATTCTAAACCACAAATATCTACCTAGTAAAATAAGTTGACTCATTATGAGTTGCCGTGTGGCACAAACTGGACTTTTATATAAAACCGAATGCAGCAGAAATTACGCCACCGACATTACGCGGCTCACAGCTCTAAAAATTA
>NC_133482.1:15485637-15499518 GCF_025370935.1 Choristoneura fumiferana
CTGCAAACATTTTACCCTACCTTCGAGAAAGGTGCTAAAATCATATATTGGCTCAAATTAATTATCTCCGGGTATTAATGAAATAATATTCAAAGAATTAAAAATACAGTTTCAAAAATGTTACCACAGATCGTCTGTGTACATTGATCTTTGATGAAATGTCAATTTCTCCACATTTACATTTTAATGTTCACACAGATGATCTTGTGGGTTCGAAAATATGGTGACGCTGAGAAAACTGCAAATTTTGCTAACCATGTATTAGTTTTTATGGGTTAAAGTATAAAAAAAAGCTTTAAACAGCCAGTGGCGTATTATTTTACGCAAGCATTAAAGCACCAAAATTAAAAGAAATATTAAAAAATGTTGTGTCTAAAGTGCAAGCTACTGGTTTAAAGGATACTAGCGACTGTCTGACCAAAGTACGGTAAATACAAGTACTATAATAGTCTCATTTCAGAAGCTAAAGCTATTTTTATGAAAAATGGAAAAGATTGGCGGGATGGATATAATTATTATTAATGATCAACATATAATCCCACTATTCGATGTCCCTCATTTACTAAAAGGAGTTAGAAATAATATGCTTAACAAAGAAATGCAGTATATGCATGAAAACCATCAAAAAACTGTAAAGTGGGAACACATTCAGTGGGTATACCAAGCTGATAAGTCGCACGGGGAGTTACGCATTCTGCCCAAAATTGACCGACGAGCATATAGACCCCTTAAAAATTAAAAAAATGAGGGTCAAAATGCCGCGCAGGTATTAAGCCACAGTATGGCAGTGGCCACAGACTCTTTAGCCGCAAGAGGTGATATCCCTTCGGAATGTCGGGATCTAATACCATTCGTATTACTCATGGACAAGTTATTCGACACTTTCAACGCTTCTTTTGTTTTCGCTCCTAATGGTAAAATATACAGAGCCGCTGTAAAACGTAATTCCCACACACCACCAACTGTGGCAGGAAGCATATTGAAAATGTTTGAAAACTGTAAAATTTTTGGTGGAAAAAGCAATGGCCAGAAAATTGAGAAATCTATCCCACTATAAATAATTTTATAAGAACAAATTGAAGGATTCAAAGCGTTATGGCAATTGTTGCTCAAAAAATATAGTTTTGATGCAATGCTCACGAGGAACATAAATCAAGACCCACTTGAAAAATTTTTTGGCAGCATTAGAAGCTTAGGTGCGCGAAATATTGCACCTAACTGCGTTGGATTCGAAGGAGCATTTAAAACTTTACTTTTAAATAATTTTAGCAGTAATCACGCTGTTAATTCAAACTGTGAAAATGATGAAAATAATTGTTTGCAGTAGATCTTTCTTTATTAAAAGTAGAGAAAAAATTGTCGCTCCTGGAGTCCAGAGCGGCAATATTGATCTGCCCCCAGACTTAATGCAAAATACTCAAAAGTATTTCAGACTTGGGGTCAGCTCAACGATCATATGTTTGCGGGTGGGCTTTATCTAAATGTTTGCAAAAGATTGTGAAAGGATGTGCAAAGTGTAAAAGTAAGCTTTTAGGCAATTCAGGAAGTGGCGCAAACCAATTTATAAGAGCCAAAGAATACACCAAAAACAAAAGGTGGCTTTGTTATCCCTCGAATGATTTAGAATCTTGTTTTAGAGAAATTCAGGATACAACTGTTGCTTTTTTAAATTCTGAATGCCATAAAAAAATATTAAGAAAAGAATTAAGGCATTCATAGAAATTTTTGTTGATTTTCATTCATGGAATGTGAAAGCCATAAAGAAATTAAGGAATTTTTCGTGGACATATCGGTCAATTTAATTATTTACAGTTGTGCAGATCAGTAAATCGTAATTTTAGAGGAAAAATGACGTATGAGGGTGATGATGTCACGAAAACTGCAGCACAGTTGTATTACAATAAACAATAAACAATGAAAAAGCTCTAGAATATATATTTTTTAATAATAAAGTTGTCATAGTCACATTGGTCGCTAGCCTATGCGTAATCATAATCAAGTCTAGTTATATAGTGTTATTGTTGTTGTTATGGTACCCCAGTGGTACAAAGGGCTTCGTGAGACGTCGCCATCCGCTCCTGTCATGCGCCTCTTGCTCCGAGTCCCGCCGACCTGCGGCGGCCGGACTGAGTTATAAAGCGTAACTAACATTAATGCAGATGACACTGTACGTATCAAACCAAACAAGAAAAAAAAACCGAACAAATTGAGAAGACATTGTTAAAAAACCGGCCAAGTGCGAGTGGGACTCGCGCACGAAGGGTTCTGTACCATTATCTACGAGTAAAAAACATTAGACATTAGCAAAAAACGGCAAAAACTCACGTTTGTTGTATGGGCCCCCTTAAATGTCTATTTTATTTAATTTAATATATTTTTATTAAATATATAACTAAATATTCTGTGAATATTTTCAGCGTCTTGTTGGCGTTATTTATCAATTTCAAACATTATTTATTCTTATTTCTAGTTTGGTCTGATTAACTATTAGAATAAATACTACCTATAGATTAAGAAAGTGACATTAAACTTTTTTTGTTTTATATTATTGTGATAAATTTGAGCTGCCGTTTTCATTACATACCTCCCATGATATGTTCTTCCTTCTAAGTAGTATTCACTATTATTGACTTGCCACCAGCTGTAAATAATAATTATCCATCGATGTATCCACCAAAACATTCCTTTACGTCATCTTAATGATTTGCACAATCCTAAAAATCGGCAACTATCTTATGTAAGCTTTAATTCTTTCTTTGAGATTCGTTTATAACATTCATTATTTAAAATGTAACTGTTCAATCTTGTACTTCTTGGAAATAAGCTAGCTAAGCTTTTAGATCGATAACAAAGCCACTTTCTTTTTGTATATTCTTAGGCTCTGATATACCTGAATTACCTATTAGAACACTCGTGCAACTTGTCATCCTTTGGCACTTTTTGCAGACATTTCGACAGTGACCACCTGCAGACATAAATTCTTTGATCAGCCGCGGTTTCGAAATACTTACAGAGTTTGGCGTCATTTCTAAAGGCTGGTCAATCACAACGTTTTGGGATCGCGAGGAGGTGACTTTTTCTATATTGTTAATAAAAAAAAGTGAATGCAAGCAATCGTTTGTTTCATCTTCACAATTTGATTTATCGACTTTTGCTGCTAAAATTATTGAGTAAAAGTTTTTAAATGCACCTCAAATCCAATGCGATTGGAGCCACGTTTCGAACATCTAAACTTCTAATACATCCGAAAAAAAAATAATGGGTCATGATTGATGTTACCGTAAGCATTGCATCCGAATATTGTTGGTGCAAAAGTTACCAAATTGACTTGAACTTTCAATCGTTTTAATAATATTATCTATAATCGGTGCGGATCATTCATTTTTTGAGTATTACTTTTTCGTAATCATAAATTTAACAGTTCTTAGCTTTTTAATACCTCTTGCATAACTTAAGGTGAGGAGAATTACGTTTTACACCTACTCTATACTTTTTCCCATTAAGCACCGAAAAACTAGATGCATTGAAACTATCGAATAGTTTATCCATTAATACTACAAATGGAATCAATCTCGACATTCTACAGGGGCAGTTTCTCTTGCTGCTAAATTATCTCTGGCCACTGCCATGCTGTAACTAAAAACTTGGACAGCATTCTTGACTCGCATTTTATCTTATTTTTCCGGTCTATGTTCATTTGTCAATTAGGCAAAAGGCGAATTTCCCAAACGACCTGTCGGCTTCAAAAATCCGGTGAATGTAATCCCTTTTTACGCTTTTTGTTTTGTTTTCATTAATATACGGCAATTCTTTATTTAATAAGTTGTTTCTAATTTCTTTATTAAGTGGGGGGTAGCGAACAATGGGATTGTTTGTTCGTCATTAATACTACCATATCGTTTCTCCATTCATTCCCTGCTTACAAATAGGTAGTTTTATCGTCTGCAACTGAACTATATATCGTACTCAAATTTTTCAAATTCTGATCGGACACAGTTGCTATTGAATTAAGATCAGTAGCTTGTCCATTAGTGGCTATATCTTTTAAAATTTGTTTCAATTTATGTTTTTAAATGTTTTTACTAAATAATAATTACTGGTTGTTTAATTTTTTTTAATACCATTGACCATGAAGACCAGTACGACTGTGGTTTGTAAAATGTTGTTTTTTTTGTTGTGTCCTCCAAATTTTCAAACCCTACAAGATCTACTGAATTTGTGAAGAAATTGTCATTTCATCAAATATTGACGTACACAGACTGTCTTCAATGTACATTTTGGATTCGGTATTTTTTTAATTCTTTAAATATATATTTATCCCGAAGATAATTTCACTTGGGCAAGCAACGATTTTAATGCTTTTTTAGACGGCCTGTGGTGCTACTTGCACATCAGTTTGTACGCTTTTGGACTTTTTTTTTAATATTGAGTAATGACATTTTTTTTTCTTCGTGTGTGAATCTATCTCCCTGCTTTTCTTTTCCTTCAAGATATATCGTTCTTGTAAATAATTTGGCAGCCCCGGAATGGTTCCAGTTAATTTCTCGAAATTACTTTTAATGGTCAACTTCTGTTGTTGTTTGAGACATAATTTGAAACTTTTAAACTTTAACCAGCCCCTATTTAATAAAAATTACAAGTGCTACAATTCTACATAATTGTAAAAAATTGTTAACACTTGTTAACAATTATGTAGATTTGTAGCACATGAACTTTTATTAAATAGGGGCCAGGTATCCTGTACCCTTAGTGTAAGTTTTCGTTACAAAAATACGGCTCGATCGCGTTCACGTTAAAAGCTGAATTTGTATGAAACAGGAACAGTGCCTCTAGCGGAACGTTTGCGATGATCGTTCGCTGCTTTTTTGCAGAAATTTAATATTATTCCCAAATGTTTCATTTGCCAAAATGTTTAATTTTTTAACCCTCAATTTCTCCGAAATCAGTATTTTTGGGAATTCTTATAATTTTTTTAGAACACAGTACATTAAGTTAGGTTAATTTTATGAAAGTTCCGAAAAAAATCTTTCAGAGAAAATTGCGAATTGTGAAGTGAAACAATTTGGTTTCATTCTAAAATTCATTTCTAAAATTAGTAAGTTATCATTATCGAATTGAACCAAGGAGTTAAAAACTGTACAGACATATAGGCTGTGTGTTGTCATTTACCTACCGATTGTTATTTTCTTAACAATTTTTCAACTTTTTTTTTTATATATGTCTGCGTATAAGAAACGAATGATAATATTTCTTAATATTTGACTTGCATTATAAAAATTTGTAATATGACTAATAAGAAAAAAACTCAATAATTATACCATGTAAATATGCCGTATATTTAGGCTGAAGGCATGTGTTCCATTGACATCCATACCTTTTTATTTTTTAATTTATATCTACCGCTGGTAAGAAAGTATAGTTTGCCTTTCTGTTGTTAGATAAGAGTAAATGAGAGATGAAAAAGAGTTGTCGAACATATTATCGCAAACATTTTTAGACCTTCTTAGCTTTTACAGGCAAATTAGTTGCTAAATAAATATTAATTTATCAATTGGTAGCTTCGCCGGCCCTCGCAGCCTACTGCCCCATGTCATGGCCCCTTGGCCCCAGGGAGCGATCTATAATTGGAAGACCCTTGAATCTATAATACCCTTTTTAAGGAAATAGGTATTCTAATCCTGCCGTCGTTTTTATGTCTAAAATAATTGTATCTAAGAAAAAATATATGTGATTTTCCACTAACGTCGGTAAGCCAAAGGCTAGATACACAAGTTAAAGTTTCATTCATCTTACAGCCTGGCTAACCAAAAAGTCGTTTCTGAGAAATTACATACGTGTTATAACAAAATTCGAAACAATATTACGAAATATATCTAAGGCGTATAATGAAATTAATGATTTTATTACGGACATGGATATTTGAAAATAATTCTGATCCGCATTGGCAATCACCTACTTCAAATTACGATTCTACAGTGTTAAAAATGTAACTGTGTTAAATACTCGTGATGTAAGTCATTTCATGAAATAACGTTGTAAATCTGTTTTAAAAATATTGTACCTCGTTGAAATTCTTGTAGGGTTCTCAACGGAGGTTTTCCGAAACAGTGGTATTTAAGTTTTACATTCATATTGTGCTTGTTATAGCTTAAATTGAATAAAAATGTTGACTTTGACTTTGAGTTTAACTTATTCGTAGTTCGAGGAAAGCTTTTATTTTCATACCGAACTAAAATCAATTTAAACAAGAGGCGTTACTGTGCGGTGGTCCATATCAATGAACTAAAAACAACTATTTTATAGTAAATTAATCCTTTGAGCGCCATGGTCGGGAAAACGCGACAGCTGAAAATCGTGCCATAGGCGCCATGTCGGCATTACGTGGTGTCATAGAGCGATTTTCTGAATATTTTTGTCGTCTGTGGCCAACTGTGGCGTTCAAAAGGTGAATTTCTGTAAAACTTATGTAAACTAATTTTTTTTAGGTCCTCGACTTTGATGTATTTTTATCATGAAACATTTTATGGAAAATCGTTATTATATGAGACAGTTGTACGTACATCGTACGGCAAAGCTACTATTATGCTGTTATTAATAAATATCAATTTTATTAAATTATCTTTTATCCTTACGCAATATTAACTAGATATCGTCTAATTTGTGCCCGATTTCATTGACGTGTAAGTTGTTTTTGAAATGTACTTTAGTATAGAATATTTCAATCGATATGATTTAATTGTGCTAAAAATGATACTTAATTAACTCTTTCGATTTTAAAATTCTTAACCGAGAGCATTTTCATCTTTACTCGTCAATAAAAATCGACACAAGTTGACGATATTGTAGCTTGATCGCGTACTACAATGTACGCTGCTATAGACGCGTAGGTATAGCGTATTATACACACTACATACATACCTATAGGTATCTGTCTATACGTCACTTTAGTTCTTCACCACTCGTAAGGCGGCAGCACCGTTTTTCCATACATGCATTTTTTGACCATAGAGTTGCCACTCTTATTCCTATACATTACAATACTCTTTGCGGTGACGTCTAGACAGAGCAATCGTGCGGGGCTTGAGGGGTGAGACGCGGGTGGGAGGAGCCCCAGCTGCACACTTCGCCGTTCTTAGTAGCTTGGGACAAGTCTTCTAGGGCTATCGCGTTTTTTTAACATTTCAATTTTAAAACAAAATTATTATGGTGCATACGACATGTACTGTGAGTGTGTGTGCAAATCTTCATATCTACGCAATAAGTAAGGTTCTATGAATTATCATCTAGTTTAATTTAATTATAAAATAATAATTATATATATTTTTTATATAATTTGTGAATATATAAATTATAGTACATCTCTATTAATAAATATAACCCCTTTCATGCCGTTCTTATTTATCCAAGTTTATGGTCGATGAGTTATTTAATTTTAATCAAAAAATAAAGGAATAAACAAATTACAAAAAGGTACTACCAATTCACAACAAGTTTGGTCAAGTAACTAAACTATAAACAAGAAAAGACCATAATAATTAAATTCAATTAACAGTAACAAGTCCGTTAAGTCTAGAAACCGAATATATTTTTCGGTTACTAATCTATGAAAGTAGTTTTGTAGAAAAAAAAGTTTTTTTTTTTCATAAATAGTAGGTACATTTTGATACTTCTTACCACTAGTAAGTATGCCACCCCTAATTCAATTTGTTTTATATAGTTTCGCAATACCAATATGTACCGATTAGTAAAAGACATCTACCTTAAATTTTAAATTTGTGACAACCCTTCCTTACTTGCTTAAATAACTATACAGGCTGCGGTATCGCTCAACTTCAAAGGCGTCGGCCCGGGTCGGGTTAACTTGTTATATTGTGGTTTTGTATGCAAAATCTGTCATTTGACTGCGATCGCGAGCATCAGAAACGTTAGGCAATACAGCCGCAAGTCATCCGTCTATCTCATTGTTCGTATATCCTGCTGCGCTTGCCGATCCACGGACTCCATTCGAGAACTTTTCGGCCCAACGTCCATCTGTTCTCCGTGCTATATGGTCTGCCCTTCCTACTTCAACGAGCTAATCCCTTGGCTGTGTCAGTCTCGTTCATCTACGTTGAAAATATAGCGCATCCATTTTATGTCAATTGTCATAGGCCCAGATTCACGGGGCAACAACTTAATAATATAAAAGCGGGCGACATTGTCGACTTGCTCGACTAATGGCCGCTTCTAAACTATTTATTTTGCTTCACTAATGATAGGTTTTTTCCTTGCGATTTGTTTATTATTCGTAAGACGTGTGGCCTTGGTCTCTCAAGCAGCGTGGGTTCAAACTCGAGCTCGCACATTTTGAGTTTTGAGAATTCATGCGTGATTTGAATATTTACCGAATCTACGCGTTTTGTTTTTAAAATCACTGATATTATGGTTTCGGTCCTGTGACCAATGGTCAATAGTGGTATTTATACTTTACTAGTTTACTAGTTAAACGCGAAAGCTTAAAACAATTAACAATATTACTGACTTTCAATATAATTGTTTGAAGTTAGCAGATATAAATTGAAAAACTCAAAAATAGATTGTGTGTTTTTCTACATTGTATCAATTGTTTTGTTGAATTTTAAAACGAGTTCATTAACTAGGTACTCTACTTTGTGCTAATTTTGGCCGTGGCGAGCATGACTCTCAGAAAGCTATATATGTAGAGTCTATTTGGAGTTTACATAAAAATAAAAATGAAACACATAAAATTAACTAAACTAAACTATTTTCTTTATGAAAAATTCGAGTCGCATTTGACATTTGAAGAATGGCCGATGATGAAAGTTGTAGGCGTTAGGAGATCATGTTGGTCACTATACTATAGCCAACAGCCAACAGCCTCCTGGCCACTGTTGCGGAAAGGATCGATGGCCCATTCTTGCATGTTTGGGATGCCTTACATCTGTCAACGGGAGGTGATTAGGATGTTATTTAATTTTATTGTATTTTATTTGAATTGTTTATTGTGACTACTAACTTAGGCGTCAGATTATTGTTATTAAAAAAAAAAAAACTACATTACTTATCACATTCTTCAACAATAATTCTTTCACAATGTCAAGCGCAGCATTGTAGGCTTTCAGCTTTTGTTGGCACCTGCCAGAGTAAAATGGGCATTAAGCTTTATAGAACAGAATCTATAGTGTTATGACGTTGTAAGTTGTATGGAAGCTTTGTGAGCCATGGTCAGTTGACGTCAGTTACAACAGCGACAGTGACAAGCTTTAACTATTTTCGGGCACTCTCGTTGATGTAAGCGTAATAGAACTGGGGTCCTAGCTTTTTGTCGAAAATATTTTTTCCCAAGTGATTCATTTGCCAACTCTTTCAGATATACAAGGGAACGATATTTTTTTTCTGAAACTGTAAATTTATATTTCAGAGGACTTTCCTGCAGATAAGGGATAGGGATAGGGTTTTAGCTTAGGTTAGTCTCAGTTCGCTAGTAAGCTTAAAATAATCATGAATCTTTATTAATATATGTCACACCAGACGTAGCTGTCTTCTACACGTGTTAGCAAGAGTGCAAGACAATTGATTTTAGATCACAATCGTATAGGCGCTGCCAGGATTATTTTCAGAAAGTTGCATTACATCTCGTATCGTATCTGCATATAGGAAGGTTTAGAAGAAGCCTTATGGGTTTCATTCTGTATCTTAGTCTAGACGTTCTAGTAGGTTGCAACCCCGTCCCCATCCCAGCGCCCGCTTTGGCCTTAAGTTACATCGATATTTTTTTAGGGTCTTCCACATCACTACGGCGCGAAAGCGTCAACGCCACGCGAAGTGATCCTGGCCCGTTCATTATAAAAGCACCAAATGCAACGTCCGAAATCAGACCAACAATCCTCTGACCGTGTTAGTTTGAAACCGTCATCAAACACAGCACTAACACGGGCTCCACTGTTAACACATCTCACAAGTCTAACCAGAATCCACAAAATGTTAACTAAATGCAATTTAAAATCACTATCCCAAATTCCCTAGTGCAATTTTACAAGACGATTTTTATCTGGTTGCTAATATGCGGATTCGATTTTAACGTTTGGAAGTACAAGTTATGTTTAAAAGTGTGTGTTACTACGTATTGTGTTTCTTTAGTTATCATAAATGTGTATGCTAACTTAACTTGCTGCGCTGGTCAGGAGTTGTCTATAGTATGGTCTGTGATAGAATACACGGCAACTGTGGCTGTAACTTTAACTTTAAAAACCAAATTCGTCCGTATTTTCAGAAATTAATCGACATCGATACTTACTTGCGAATAGGTATCAAGTACTACACTAGCCGAGAAGTAAGATGCTAATTTGTACTTTCATTCTGTGGGCAATTAGGTTCTTTTACACCGTGTTGTATTCAATTTGGTTTCCCAATTACGAGGATTTGAGTTGTTTTTTGATTTCTCAATTTTCGCTTTTGGCTTTGGATTTGAATAGAGTGTGGCGATTCATCTTGCTCGATATGACGAGGTATCGATTGAAAATGCTGCGACGCCGTATGGGAAGAGATGAAAAATTATAACTTCTATTGTTATGTCAGCAATAGAAGACATTGAAGCAATCGAGGATTCGATTTGTTTAGATTTGTATAAAAACTTAGCTGATGCTTTAGATACGGTGTTGCCTGAACTTTATGCATCTGTAAGTGAAAATAACTAAACGCTTTTTTTTGTTTATTATTTATAGTATCCACACCTCCTGGCCTAGCACAATGATGGGCATTTGTATAACAGACTTCCAAGTTGTCCTAACAAATAAGTAATGTAGGTTTCACCGTAAAACGGAGGCTCAAACCCGCGACTTTCTGCTAGAGCCTTAGGTCAAAGCACTACGACTGTTTTTACCCGATTGTCCAAAGAAGGTTATTTCCCATAATGCGAAAGTGTGTTTGTATGTTTGTCCGTCTTTCACGTCGAAACCGAGCGACTAATCGACGTATTTTTTGCCATTACCGATAGTTTACGGGCCTGAGAGTGACATAGGCGACTTTTTATAACGGAGAAATGCACAGTTCCAGACGGAACCCAGACACGGGCAAAAGCTAGTTTTAAATAATTACCTATAGTCTACAGTACGTGCCCAATTTCAACCCAATCTTGGGTACGCAAATTTGACTTACAATCCCTACTTTATAATATTATAAATGCGAAATAACTCTGTCTGTCTGTCTGTTACGCTTTCACGTCGAAACCACTAAACATTTTGATGAAATTTGGTATATAGATAGTTTGAACCCCAAGGATCAACATAGGATACCTTTCATTCCAGTAGAGGGTGCAACCGCTCGGTAACCATGATCCACGCAGATGAAGTCCCGGGCATAAGCTAGTATTTGAATAAAACAAAAGCTTATAGCAACTCATAATTTCTTCTCTACTTCGAACGACTTTGAAAGACCTCTTCTTATTTTTCAGCTTTTCATTAGTGTAATTTGCACTGTACCAAAAATAATTTTGAACGCTTACCACATATTGTTGGTTATTGAAGATATGGTAAGTAATGTTGCCGGAATAGCAGCTATGTTTTGCAAAAATCATTCACGCTCTATAGCTCGAAATCATGTTATATTTGTTTTTTTTATTTAAAATCATAACCCTATGTATTATATTTCGATTATTCTACTACGAGTAGGTATTGGTCTTTTTTAAAACTATATTTTTTTTTGTAACCAAAATCATTTTTAACGGGATTTGAAATGGGCTACTACTTCATTACTTACAAATTAAAAAAAATTGGAATAAAAGCGCTTTCGAGCAAAATACACAAAACGCCAAATATACAGCGTAACCAATGGCAAAATAAGTATATAAGTACGCATTATTGTATTTTTCGCGTATTTCACAATAATACGTTGTGTTTATTTTGCTTATTGTAGATTTTGGCATCGGTTACATTTTTCTCCGGAGCGGAAAGTTTTTATGTATAACTGTGCGTTTATCTCCTTTTCCCAGGAACCAATAGCATCAGTCGGCTTCTCTGCGCTCCACGTGACGCAGGTGACCCTCTTCATCTTCGCGCCTTGCCTGGTGGTAGAACAATACGGGGTTGAGGTGGAGCGGATAAAGTTGCTGCTCATGCATAAGTTGTTTGACGAGCCTGGTTAGTGACGCTTATCTAAAGAGTTTTGTACAGTGAAAGAAAGAACCTTTGTGCTAATATCATGTTGACAACTACTGCCTAAAAAATCACAACTACATCACAATTACACGTGCTACAATCCACACTAAGATCATAAATGCGAAAGTGTGTGTGTTTGTACGTTTGTCCGTCTTTCACGTCGAAATGGAGCAAGGGATCGGCTTGGTTTTTGGCATAGGGATAGTTTATGGGCCAGAGAATGACATAGGCTACTTTTTATCCCGGAAAAATGCACAGTATCCGAGGGAACAGCGCGCGATAGCCGAATTCCACGCGGGCGAAGCCGCGGGCAAAAGCTATAATTCAATATAATTATCACAGGATCCTGATTTTTCGCAGAAAATATTTGTCTGCACTGTTTCACATGGATAAACGATTTTAGTTCCTGAAACAATTAACTATTCAGGATATATTTAAGATAAAAAGAAGGTTAGTTTACTTCTATATCAATCCTGAAGTACTTGCGGTTTCAAAAATCGTTCGTCTATATTGAAACTGTTGGGAGGTTAATCATTAGAGAATAATTAAACTAATTAAAAATTAGAGAAGCAATTATCACTATTTGTATAAAAAAGTGTGTAGTTACGGCGATTTGTAGCACTTGTAAATTTTGTGATACGGTGGGCAAATTCAATGGTTAGCGCAAAGTTTTTTAACAACTACAATCCGGTCATCAATTCTAAAATGATAGGTAACCTCCTCGTTTGTCTTTGTACAATTAAGTAAACTTTTAATTTCTTCAGATGACTCAACCAAAGGAGAGTGAATCTGTTTTCTACGGTACACCGAGTACGACCATTCCAGTGTCGCATCTGGCGCATACTGCCCATCACCATCGCGCTACCTCTGGACTTACTTAATCTATGTACCACCTACATCATCGTACTGATTAACTTCACTCATCTATATGGTTAAGTGTGATTTACACAGCGACAGTAATAAAGAGGGCCAGTAGTTTTTTTTTTGTAGTAGTAAAGGCATTATTACTGTTTGTTTCTTTTAGATTTACTTTTTTGAATTTATGTCGCCTTCCGTGAAGTCGCCAAGCGGTCACAGCGGAAAGACCAGCGTTGCCTCTACGTCCAGCACTATGCTGAGCTGAGACCCTTTCGCGATTTCGCAAATACTGTCATTTATTTACTTACTTGTTTATTTTGTGTACTTATGTTAATTTGCGAAATGCGAATAAACGTTTTCTATTTCTAATTTATTATGCTGAGTGGGCCCCATTTATATATTCGATGTTTTTTTTTAATTTTATTTCTTCCTAACGTGTTTTTTCTGTGTATCGAATATGTGTAAATAAATGTCTCTCTCTCTCTCTCTCTTAGTATACCATTGCGGCGGTTGATGGATCATTTGTAAAGGGCGGCCACACCGCTGCTTAAAAAATCGTTGCGCATCGATCGCATCTCTCCCATGGTGCTTAAAATACGCAAACGGTACGGAAGCGTGACGTGCCGTAAACGTCAGGACTTCTACGCATGCTCTCCATTAAAAGTTGTGACGTTTATGGCACGTCACTGCGATTCCGCACTGTTTGCGTATTTTTCAGCGGTTGTGGAGTTGAGGCATGGCGATAAAAACGGTGCGCATACTATACGTCACTGCGATTCCGTACGTCACGTTTTTAAGCAGTGGTGTGGCCAATCCTTTACTCCACAGACTCGCGGGCCCGCAATTATTGATACTGGTACGATTTAAC
>NC_133482.1:15499618-15506412 GCF_025370935.1 Choristoneura fumiferana
ATTGAAGGACTAAATGTTGAATGAAAACTATAAAATTGATAAACAATATCTTACCTTTGCAGGGTTCGCAGGGTGCTGGCATTTTGATTTATTTGTAATGTGCTTGTTTGGAACTAAGAGTTGACTTGTTTATTTACCCATTTTGCTGATGCTTTTATACGTTGACAGTGGAAGAAAAAATGACAACTGAGGCAAGGTTGCAACCTCTGTTTTTAAGCAAGTAAAAAGTGACAATGAGATAACAAAGGAAGTGGAATCAGGGATGGGACGGAATTTTATTATTGTTATCGAGTAGGAAAACTCTAGAACACAGTGGCTGTGACAGTGGGTAATAATCGACTTGAGAATTATTATTATTATTTACTGGGTATTTGTATTTGTAATGCACGACTAAATAGGTATTCTCAGATACATCTAAACTGGTTTTTTGACAATTTGGACTCATTTTTAAGCAACAACTTATAGGTATACATACAATACATAGATTAACTTTATGGCAACACGGCGTCACAAAACTATCATTTGCTCTCTGAGTATGTACCGTTACCTACCGCTTACACTAGTTGTATGGAAATAATTAACGCGAATAACGAAACAATTTTATTGTTTTTAAACAATAATGTTTCTCATTAGGTATTTAGTAACAAATCGTGATTTTATAAACACCTTAGTACATTGTTGTAGAGGCTGGAAAGTAAGCAATAGATGAACGAATTAGTTTAAATTCCGACCCGAAGGGGAGGCCTTCGATAATACGAGTTCATCTTGCACTTTTGGCCGAGACAACGTTGCGCTTTTCACAACCACTGCGAGGATATAATAGTAGATTGTTGCACCAAGCAGAAAGTTATTTACTATTGCACCGAGTGCCGATTTGGAGCCCGAGCGTCGGCGAGGGCTTTAAAATCATGAGTGCAATATAAATTACTTAATGCGAGGCGCATAATCTGCTTTTCTTTCAACTATTACAGGAATAGTAGACAAAAAAACTCATGCTAACCATTAGGTAATACGTGTCGTGAGCTCCGACTCACGAAAGAGGTAAACGCTTCATCTATGGTTATCTTGTCTATGAATATTGTCTGTGGTTAGGAACCGTTTAATTTAAATGTCAAAGTTTTTCTCACAAGCACTAATATTCAGTAATTTTATTTAGTTGAAAAGTAATAACGTCTGTAATAGCAGCTGGTGAAGCAGCTGCAATTCCTAAGAGCTAAGTATCTAGCATAGTTTGTTCCTTGCTAAATTTCATCTTTTACTTCATGCGTACTTGTATGCGCTTTACTTTACTTATCGGAGCTATCAAGCTACTACGGGATTGGTTATTCCGAACGCTAAGATAAACTTTGTGTGCTTAGCATTGCCAGCACGCTTATGAATACCTGTTTAAATGAAAGGTTTCCCTGTTTTCTCGAGAATTCTAGGTTGATTAAGTCCCATACTGAACGCGCCGGAACTGGTCAGTTACTTGGAACTGGGTTCGAGTTCGCGGCTTATGCGTGGCGTACGTTATTGCAGGTAATGTTCTATGTGCCGCGATATACGGTAAATTCGCCTTATGGGACAGAAGGCAGCCAGCCAGGTGAAGGCTGAAGGGTCGCCAGGTGACGGCAAAAGAATGGTGCTTGGAGTTATGGTTTAGCACACAAAGCTACAAAGGCACTGTTTAAAGTAATCTGTACACCAACTTTCAGTATCGGTCAGGTTGCTGACCACCTAAAGTGTAAGGAACGAATTATGCCGAGGCATTGTTGCCATGGACATGTGGCTCTCTAGTCAGAGAGTCATGTGTTGTATTACTTCCACAGGAGGTGACGGGAGCATAGAGATCTAAAGACCAAATATTAGCGAAGCAGATGTAGTACGATGTCTTGAGAGTTTAAGAGCTTACTTTGAGCCATACATATGGCATGATAACTGCGCGGGAATAATATATAAAGGTATGAACTTGCACTTGTTATAACCAGCAATTTGCCTTTTAAACAATCATATAGAAATCTGAGTTACATCCCTTCCCATATGTGCGGCGCCGGTCTTCGTGTCAGCTGACCGAGATGATGTAGGTCGGGGCGCGTGGATCGGCGTCACCACAAAATTTGGTGGAGGGCTGGATAAGGACCTAGGGATTGATAGAATAAAGAGAAAAATATTTAATTATTGCTGTGTAACAGAGCAAGTTCAATACCCGTAACGCCATCTATCGAAATTTAAAGGAACTAAAGTTTATTCATAATTTCTAAACAAGATAAATATTTTAAATTGTATGGACATCAGACCCTTTACATTTGACATGGTCGAATTGCATTTGCAAAGGGAAATTGCCAAAATTCAAAATATTTAAACTCGTAGCTTCATCGAAAGAAATCTTAATTATAACGTCTACTATTATGCAAAAATACATATTTTAAGATAAACTTGATGGATGTAGTGCTGTGAGAGATACTTATTTTAGGTTAATAAAGTTTGTAAACTAATTTATAAAATTCCAATCAGAATTGACGGATTTCGGAATTGGCCGATACCGGAAATGCGCCATTAGTAATTAATAGGAAAGGATTTTTTAAAATTATGCTTTACTATATTTTACTGGATGTAGTGATAAGTGAATGATTGACACGCAATTAATTCATGTATTATTTAAAAAATGATATTTATTTAATTAAGTACATATAAGGTGAAATACGGAAGTATTTTCTCAGTTCGTAAAATTGAAAATTCCTGTTGACATACAAGGACGCCATTATTTACGCCATTTTTTTACTGTGTCTTGTGGGTGTGGAGCTCAAGTGCTAACTGAAAATTTATTTGGTAAGTTATATTCACTAATTGTGTCGGAAAGTATATTAAATCAACCGTAAATTGTTCGATGGATACCATATTGTGTGGATTTCGTGTAATTCAACTGATATACGGAGGAAATTGGAGTTTTAAAAGTGAACCGAAGGGACGCCGACATTCATGTGTTTTTTCATGTCGGAAAGTTTGCGAGATGACTTTGTTTCAGTTTTATCGTGGAAAACCGTTACAATCGTCAATAAATGACGAAATAGTGATGATGCTCGTTCAATTGAGTCTTTTAGCGTGAAGGAGTACCTATGATCGTTCAATTTCAAATTTATTTAGTTAAGTAGGTATTGTGGTCTTGGATGGAAATAATGAGAAATCGTCTCGAGTACGAAAAGACGCCTATTCGTTTATGCTGATAATTGAGTAGTTTTTCGGTGACCGAGAGATTCACTATAATTGTAATTAATTGTTAGTAACACAGCTTATTTATGTATAGGAATCGAACTTAGGCGGTTCGTTTTACAAAACGACCCCGCAGGCAGAGGGGCCTTAGTAGCTGTTGCGGCGCCCGGAAAATTGTAAGCCGCGACGCTGCGCTGTGTGTGAGCCGTAGCGGACGGCCGAGTTTGCATTTTACGTTCAACTTATTAAAGTTGTATTAACAAGGTATGTTCTTTTACTAATAACTGTTAATTTGTGATCGTGTTATTAAAGATGCCTTAATTATTATTTTTATATGCTTCATTTGTGAACAACCAATAATCTCAATGGAAAGATAATTTATTTTGGAAAAGTTAAAAGTTTAATTCATTTGAAAATTTATAATTTATTAATGCTAAAATATGCCAACTTTTATGAGTTGATCTAATATATTTTGAGAAATAAATTTAGTGGCGAATATCGAATTTATTTGTCTATATATTTATAAATGTTCAATTTTAATGTAAATATGTGGACAACTTCTAAGTAGGTGTGTGCACTACAGACACGACCATATTTATTAAATTAGTTCTATTGAAATTGAACTAGGAGTTGGTAGTGTCATTTGCCAAGTTGAATTATTATCATTATTATTTTTTGTCAAATTTTGGTTGCAATATTTTATGTTACAATGCGATTAAATTTATAAGGCATTAGCCTTCAACATTTATGATGATGATTGGTCAGGTTAATTTTATTTAATTATTTTTTCTGACATATGTTACTTACGGATAGCGAAGGTATCATTTCTTTTGAAAATCCATTCACAGATTGGAACCTCTTATACAAAATGGATAATATATTACTCAATAGGCTATCTACTATAGCTAGCAATATTGATATGCTTGCTCAATCTGAAATATGTAGCAATATTCAAAACCTCGAAGAAGCAAAGATTCATGCTGCTAAATTGAAATCCATGTTAACTCGATTTGAGACTGAATTACTACAATACTTCAACCTGTGTAATGAACCTGATGCTGACGAAATATCAAATCTAACTACAATACAGCTCAAAGGAGAAGAAGTGTTAGCAGGAATGACTGCCAACATCAACATTAAATCTGACACTAGTGCTACCCGGACTGTGACTTCTGATAGAAGACTTAGCAAACTACCTGAGCTTAGTATACCTACCTTCAGTGGGAATCTACTAGAATGGCACCAATTTTGGATCAATTTCATTCATGTATCATATGATTGATGATAATCCTAGTTGGTGTACAAATTGTAATGGCTATCTAGTTTTAGAAGGCCTCCTGCAAGTTCAAACTTAAGTCAACTTGATCTCGACTTGAGGCAACTATGTATTGACCAGAGAACCTTGATGTCGACAAGTTGATGTACTTGAAGCATCACTCAGAGGCGAGGCTAAAAGACTATGAGGGTTGGATACTACCAACAAGAATTACGGAATCGCGATATCTACTTTAAAGGAGAGATATGGCAAAGATGATCTAATCATTGACGCTCATTATTCCACATTATATAAAATCAGAAGGGCAGAGAAAATTGAAGATTGCCGGAAGACATTAGACGAAATAGAGAGACATATTAGAGTTCTTCATTCGTGGAGAGGATATTAGTCATAATCATCTCAGATTTATGATAATGGAGAAATTTCCAGAGGACATTATATATGAGATTAAAATGAAAGTAAAGGCCGAATCAATTGAGGACTTAAGAAAACAGCTAGCAGTTATCATTACTGCACGAGAAGATGCCAGTAGAATCTTCTCTGAACAATCATTGAAAGAAAGTACTCAGTATACAGCGGAGACATTACATGTGAATAATGTATCAAATAATGGTAACAGACAATTCATGAATGCAAGACATAATAATCAGAAATTTAACAGGAGTAAACAAACATTTCAATGCCACAGCTCAGTGAATTCCAACTTCAACAGGACAGTAGACCTCATAAAAGGAGATACGAACCAGAAAATGATAGAAGACATTTTGATAACAAAAGGAGCAAGTATAGCTGTTTCTTTTGCCAAGGACAACACTATAACGATCGATGTAAGCAAGTCAAAACCTTAGAAGAGAGAAAACAAAAGCTTAACAACCGATGCTTTAAATGTTTTCGCCTAAACCATTTTGCCAAGCAGTGCAAGGAAAAGAAATTAAAGTGCCCACATTGCGGACAATTCGACTCGCACAATCAAGCCATATGCCCTGAATTATTCAAAATGGAAGATCTATCTGCTTAGATTTATCAAAATTAACGTTACTCTGCAATTCTTGTGGACAGACAGCCAGATTGTCATTGACTGGTACAACTCACATAAGCTATTGACACCATTTGTTTCAAGACGGATAGAGGAGATTAAGAATAACAAAACCTAAGGATGATAGACACTTCGCTTGTGGCCGCGGAGGGTCCTGCGGATATAATCATTCGGTTACTGCATCTTCAGAGTTAGACATGAATCAGTTGAATGTTTCAGCATCATCGGATACTGGATTGGAAACGTCGCAGGAGCACGAACTAGTACAAGGTACCACGACCAAGAAAGACCTAATAACGGCTTGGAGACGAGAGTTTACGTGAAAGATATAATAATTCTCATAAGGATGGAAAGTGGGGAAATCATCTCTCTCGTTAAACCTGATGGACTATGCAGAGTAGCGAAGGTGAAGTAGGTGATAAGGTGTTCACACGATCCATTGCTCATTGTACCCTTTAGAAATAGACGTCACCGATCAGCCACATAACATTCTTCAAGACACAGAAACTTCAAACAGAATCGAAGCTCAAGATGAAGACAACGGAGAATCAATCAGTATTCCAGCTACTGTGATTAATGACAGGATTGAAGTAGACGAATTCAGATCTCAGTTAACACCCACTGAACACACTAGGGTAGAAACGATTCCTTACATGGATACGAATATGGATGTGACCGATAGACGTTTGGATATCACAGATAACATGGATACGAATATGGATGTGACCGATAAACGTTTGATATGACAGATGACATGGATATAAGTTATGATTGTGCTTGAGTAATGACCTGGACATAAGCGACGGAGAGCAGTCGACGGAGGTGGAACAGGATAAGAAACGCCGAGCTGCAGTTCGAGCCCTGGAGAAGATCAGGGAGTGGACTCGCGACTTGATGACGTCACTCTAACTAGCTTCCTCGTCGGGAGTGTCGTGAGCTCCGACTCACGAAAGAGGTAACGCTTCATCTATGGTTATCTTTGTCTATGAATATTGTCTGTGGTTAGGAACCGTTTAATTAAAATGTCAAAGTTTTTCTCACAAGCACTAATATCAGTGTTTTTTTAGTTGAAAAGTAATAACGTCTGTAATAGCAGCTGGTGAAGCAGCTGCAACTTCCTAAGAGCTAAGTATCTAGCATAGTTTGTTCCTTGCTAAATTTCATCTTTTACTTCATGCGTACTGTATGCGCTTTACTTCGTATTATCGGAGCTATCAAGCTTACTACGGGATTGTTATTCCGAACGCTAAGATAACTTTGTGTCTTAGCATTGCCAAGCACGCTTATGAATAC
>NC_133482.1:15506591-15537812 GCF_025370935.1 Choristoneura fumiferana
ATGGGACAGAAAGGCAGCCAGGTGAAGGCTGAAGGGTCGCCAGGTGACGGCAAAAGAATGGTGCTTGGAGTTATGGTTTAGCACAACAAAGCTACAAAGGCACTGTTTAAAGTAATCTGTACACCACTTTCAGTATCTGTCAGGTTGCTGACCACCTAAAGTGTAAGGAACGAATTATGTCAAGGCATTGTTGCCATGGACATGTGGCTCTCTAGTCAGAGAGTCATGTGGTTGTATTACTTCCACAGGAGGTGACGGGAGCATAGAGATCTAAAGACCGAATATTTAGCGAAGCAGATGTAGTACGATGTCTGAGAGTTTAAGAGCTACTTTGAGCCATACATATGGCATGATAACTGCGCGGAATAATATATAAAGGTATGAACTTGCAACTTGTTATACCAGCAATTTGCCTTTCAAACAATCATATAGAAATCTGAGTTACATCCCTTCCCATATGTGCGGCGCCGGTCTTCGTGTCAGCTGACGCGAGATGATGTAGGTCGGGGCGCGTGGATCGGTCACCACAAATTTGGTGGAGGTGCTGAGACATAGTTTTTAGGCAGTAAGAGTAAGCAGTCCATTCAATCACCTTCCTTTGATGACGATAGTGAATGACGTCGTGCGTGTGGTTTCTTAGCAGGACACGGCTAATGAAACAAATTTCAGGTTGCTACAGAAATAAAAATAGTGTTATTTAACTATAACATTTAATTACAATATTTTCTTACTGTACAATAACGATGAATCATCGAGCACTTCCATTTATACCTCATGTACTTACAAAGTAAATTAAACCACCTCATATTAGAAACTGCCAGTGAAATAGTAGCTTAAGATCATGATAAATCAGTAGAACAATTTGAGATTTTGACTATTTACACTGACAAAAATTGTTACATATTCAAATGTTGCTGACAGCTTCTCTTGCATAATTTCTAAGGACTGCACATTTATTACACTGCACTTGTAGTGAGGGTTTACTTGGTCAGTTTTTATACTTGCCAGCTTTGTGGTGCAAAAACCACATAATAGCGTAGAGGAAACCGGGAGGACTGGCCAGCGGCCCAGGAGAGTTCATCATTTCTTCCATTTCTGGTATGGTCTTTTCCACTATCTCTATAAGCTCATTTTCAATTCCGCCTCCTGAAAAACAAATCAGCAGATGAAAGGAAAAAAAACGAATGATTCAATCGCGGGAGGGAGGAAAAAATAGCAATTTTTCTGCGCCTATAATAGGCGTACGATAGGTCTATAATATTTATAATATTAAGAATTAATGCCTCATTTCAAGGCATATGGTTAAAAGGCTGTTCAAAATCGAACCAAAAACTTCAGAGGCCAATACCTCTAATAAATCTAGCTAAAGGAAGATGAAGATATTGATAGCATCATTACTTCTGTTATGTTTTTCAAAGGCATTGATGAATTAGTTAGTTTGTTAGATACATAGTGTATTAAAAAAATAAAGAACATTCATTGTGATGATTGAATAATTAAATTATGTATGAAACATTTAATACTGTATGACTAAATTAAAGTTACCTAAATAAATTTAGCACTACTTACTAAAAATATTTTTTATAAATAGCAATGGGCGTACCCAGGTTCTTCAAATCAAATTTTATAAGCACCTATACTAAATATATTGACCCAGATAACTCACGTCTAAATCGAGTTTAGCTCGGCATGTTTCAAAATTTATAAGCACCTAGTCAAATAAATAAACATAATTATCGACAACAGTAGATAGTTAGAAGGGAGGTAAACAAAATCCAGGGAGGGCAGCTGCCCCTCTTTGCCCCCCCCTGGGTACGCCCATGTAAATAGCAACTTCATGGCTTCTAGAACCATAGCATGCTACCATAAGTCCTTGCCCTACCTAATGTTTAATCTTACCAGCTCCAGTCTTCATATCATCTGTTACTTCACAAAAGAACACTGTGAATAAGGCTGATTGTTCACCTACTCCGGACCTGCAGGTTGCAATCTCTTCCATTTTGTCAGCTGGTATATCATATCCACACTCCTCTAATGCTTCTTCTCTTGCTATTTCCAATAAAGACTTGTTTTTGTCTACAATCCCAGCACACAGTTCTAGTGTTGTGCCCAGGGACCCTGGATATTTGTCAGTGTCTATAGTATCCTTTCTATTGTCTGGGTGAACACTACTATAGTACACAGCTAGAAAAAAAAAGGTTTTTGTATCTGAAGTAAAAATATTCAGGATATATGGTGTAATCAAATAAATATTGCTAGTTAGATAAGAGTTCACATAAGAGTATAGACAATGTATTCTTAAGGATAATAAAAGCTTTTAAAAAACATAGTATAACGTAATGTGGGCCTTAGTTTTAGCAAGAGTAAGGTGCTTAATCATTAATGCTTATCATTTAGGTATAATAGATGTAAAGATTGTTAACTGCTACTGAGTTTTTTTATTTTATTTTTTAATTGACATTGTTAAATTCAAAAGCTTTATTTATTTTATTAATTTTGTTATTTTAATTCAATGATGACGTGGATATTTTATACTGATTTAATATAATTTATTTATGCATGATTGTTATTAAAAAATTTGCATGCCGAGCTGTCGGCTGAATACTGTGACTGTAATTTAATTACTTATGATCTTGTAAACGTATTCTAGCAAATAAAGATTTACTTACTTATGAATACTTACTATTTTACTAATTAATAATAGCATAAATGTATAAGTAAATTTTTCTGTCTGTTGCTTCTTCACGCTTGAAGCTCTGAACCAATTTAGATGAAATTTGGTTTGGAGATACTTTAAAACTACGGGCAGGACATACCTACAGTAGTTTTATCTCGGAAAATTGCATAGTTCCCATGGGATGGATATAACAAATTCTTCGCAGAGTTGCAGGCTAGTGTAAGTAAGTAGGTACAACTCTGTATTGCACATAACATAAAACACGAAACAGATAACAGGTTGTTGATCCCTAATTCGAATGCCTTATCTTATAATTCGCAAATAAAGTTTAATCGCCTTATTAGGTTAGTTACTAATCCTAGACTAATATAATGTACAATTTTAGGGAACACATTTCTTGTAGACAGGTACTTACCTGGTCGGAACTGTTTCACTAGTACTAAGACCTTCCGTGTTATGTTGTATATTATTATACCAACGCTATCGTGAACTCCTAGTAAATCCCAGGACTTAGGTGTACCATTTTGAGTGTACAGAAACCTAAATGGCTTTAGGTAGTTAGAATCTTTCAGAGGAGCCAAGCGCACGTTCCTTATATCCTCCATGGTGAACTTTTATTTTAATTCATGACATTAGATTATTTGTAAAATTTAAGTAGTCTAACTTGTTGTATCTGTTGTAACTCAGGTTAAAAAAAGTACTCTGGTGATTGAACTTGAACTCTTGTTGATGAACTTGACATTTTGACTTTTCTTTTGACGTAAAATATCTTTGCGTAAAATGTATTTGCGAAGCGAACTTGCGTAATGTAAAGGCAATGTAAAGGTGTCTGCTCACATGACATGACAAGTTTGTTGTTGGACTGATAGTGATCACTGATTTCTTTTGTTGGCTGCACTGCACATTCTGCTTGCGCCTTGCGGTCCAGCAGGGCTACTACGAAACCCGAAACTCGAAGTTCGTGTCGTGCGGTCCCTCTGACACTTATACTATTTCATACGAGTGCGAGAGGAACGGTACGATACGAACTTCAATTTTCGAGTTTCGTAGTAGCCCTGCAGTGACTACTATCCAAGATTTTAATTGTATTGTATTATCTGTTATTAGTCTCAAACTCAATTTGGCAAGCAAATTGAGTTTGAGACATAACCTTATCTCTCGTATTATATTCCGTGTAAATTCTGGATAATTATTTATGCAATAAGCTAAATCGTCTTCGCATTTCAGGTTATTCGTACTTATGTACTCTATTGCTGTGATGACAATTAGCCATTTATGATTAAGCATTGCAAATACTCGTCAAAATGTCGAAAAGTTCAAAGTCAGGGTTTGTTATCAAACTTAGCACTGAAACTGTTCAGAAATTGACTGAGGAAGAGGAACAGGCTAAGAAAAAAGCGGATGAGGCAGCAGCCGCTAAACTTCCTGTAAATCCAGAGTCCCAAATCATAAAGAAACTTGAAGCTGATTGTGTTGCGTTTACGGCAGAAAAACAAATCGAGTCTCAGATACAGGTTAGTGAAAGTGTTGATAAATCTGAAGAAAGTGCCGTAGCTGCTTCTGACGAAGTTTCAACAAAAATCAGTAACACTGAAAGCAAAGACGAGAATAAAAACTCGAGTAAAGGAGATGCAAAAGATGAATCAACGGCGGATACTGCATCTTGGGGTGACTATGCTCCTTATATAAGTTATTTGGGTGAAGAGGCCATTTATACTGATCCCAGTAGTCAAGAGCAATACACCTGGGATAAAAAGACAAAGGCCTGGGCCCCTAGAGAGAAGTCTGAAACCTCTGGAAGAGTGTATAGTTATGAAAACGACACTCATATTTATACTGAAGCAGATGGCTCAAAATCATTTTGGGATGATGAAAAAAAAGCTTGGATACCTAAGGTTGATGATGATTTTCTTGCATACTATCAAATGTCTTACGGTTTTGTCGATAATACATCCAAAGAAGATGAAAAAAATAAGAAGGAAAAAGAAAAGCCACCAAAAGAACAGACTAGTGGAGTGAAGAGAAAAAATGAGCCCCAATGGTTTGATGCCTCTAATGAGAATAACACCAAAGTGTATGTTTCTAACCTGCCACTGGAGTTAACAGAAGAAGAATTTGTTGATTTTATGCAAAAGTGTGGTCTTGTAGAACGGGATCCTCAAACCCAGAAAATGAAAGTCAAACTCTACATGGATAAGGAGCAAAATTGTTTCAAAGGTGATGCGCTGTGTACTTATATTAAAATAGAATCAGTTGATTTAGCTCTTAAGCTATTAGATGGTAGCGAATTGAAAGGGAACAAGGTCAAAGTGGAAAGAGCACATTTCCAATTAAAAGGCGAATACAATCCAGCTTTAAAACCTAAGAAAAAAAAGAAGAAAGAGTTGGAAAAAATAAAGAAAATGCAGCAGAAGTTGTTTGACTGGCGACCAGAGAAGTTTGTAGGTGAGAGATCAAAGCATGAGCGCATTGTGATTGTAAAGAACCTTTTCCACCCAACTGACTTTGATGTAGATGTTCAACTTATTCTTGATTACCAGCAAGACTTGAGAGAAGAGGCTACCAAATGCGGTGAAGTCCGTAAAGTGGTTATCTATGACAGGCATCCAGAAGGAGTTGCTCAAATCACCATGAAGGAGCCTGAACAAGCAGATGCTGTTGTTACATTAATCAATGGACGATGGTTTGGTAAACGCCAAATAACAGCCGAGATTTGGGATGGAAGGACCAAGTATCGGATTGCAGAAACTGATGCTGACTTAAGTAAGAGAGTTGATAAATGGGATAAGTTTTTGGAAGGCAAGGAGGATGGTCAAAGTACACAGAAGATAGAAGAACCCAGTAAAAGTGATGTTACAAAAACTGAAGAAATTGCTACTGTGGAAGCCTCTGCAGCTAAAGAAACAGATTCAAGCAAAAGCGTTGAAAAATTAGATGGCACGCCACCTGATCAAAATAAGGACAAATCTGAAACTGGAGATGTAGCTACTGCAGAAGTCTCTGATGTGATGGAAACATAAATAATATTAGTATAATAATTAAAGTATTGATGTAATACAAGTTATATTCAAATAAATGAGTTTAATTATAATAAGCTTTGTTAAAAAACTAATTTTCAATACTTACAAACGTTCTTGCTTGGTGAAGTGAATCTGACTATTATGGAAGTAAAATGAGTCCTACTTGCAAAAAAAGACTGCAACTTCGATTTCCAATTTAAATTTTAATAAATAAATTTCCATTTTAACTTTTCGCTATATTATTAATTATTGTTGAAGTTACAAAACCGTTTTTTTTGCCTGAATACGTGTAATTACAAAACTAATATGTTCTGTGTGGCTTCTAAAATATGCAGTCATAGTCTAAAAAAAAAATACACCATAAACAAACCTTGACGAGCCGTCACGTTTGACACATGACTAGTATTGCCCAACGTAGGAATATTTTCGTGATTTCCCTAACTTTATTGTTTCTGAGAAACTAAATAAAAAAAATTTTCTTCTACTCATGAATACATAAATAATGGAATTCAACTACTCAATGATTCACTTTTGTTATCTCAGTTTCTAAAGGTGATGTGTTCAACATAGTTTTCTTTTACACGTAATTTTCTGGAAAATCAGATGATCACTTTGATTATCTCGTGTTAGTATTCTGGTAACCCCGCAGCTGACTTTTTATGTTGAAGTTGAATGGACGAGAAATATCGAATTCTACGTTTTATACTAATAAATAAACAATTTAAATCACAATTAAAACGTGGTCAAATGTTTATGATCCCGATCGGTGCACGCGAGCGCGCCATGCGTTGTGCTTCGGCCGTATTCCGTTGTGTTCATCGGCCGAGCTGTCAATTTTAATCGGGTGTTCTACGGTGGAGTTTATGAATAATAACAGGATATTACTATGATAATATGGCTGTGCAGTCGGACTCTGGCGGGAAGGATGACGTGAAGACGCAGTTCGTAACTCGGGAGGGGACCTACCGGTTGATGACTCTGTCTGAGTACTCTCGGCCGAACCGCGTCGGGTACACCAGCGGGTCGGGCTCCGGGCACGTGCGGGTGTCGCTGGTGTCGTTGCCACCCAGCCCGGGCTCCGCTCCCGGCTCCGACGGTCACCCCGCTGACGACCGGATATGCTTCAACCATGGCAAGGAGCTCTATGTCTATGTGTACAGAGGCGTCAAGAAGGTATGTTTATGTAAACTCGGTATTTCTTTTAGTGCTGAATACTTCTTGTAGATGTTTTGTAGACTACTATTATGCCACTTTACAGGTGATCAAAAACCCAATTTTTCCAATGGTGGAAGACTGGCAAGCATTACTTGATCTGATCTATGCCATACTGGAATGTATGATATTTTCCAGGGACAGTTGTGTTTAAAAGCTTAGTATTTTTGTTTTTATTATATCAACAACAATTAGATTGCTGTGATATAACAATGTGATACTGTTGTATCAGCCAGTACAGGTAACATGTTTGTATGCAGAACTAAATTTCTATTTTACATCAAAGTTACATTGTATACTTTGTAACTAAGTACTTAACTTTAAGTTAACAAAACCAAATGGTTGTGTGATATCATAAAACAACATGAACAAGCAAAGCATATTAGTTTCTAATTAGTAATCTAACTGGTTTACTTAATGTTGAATGTCGTTTGCCGACCCTGAAACAAATAAATTATTACATGCCATTGATATTTGATGCTAACATTATGTACATTCTTGACTTGATGGACCTTGCTCTTGGTTCTAATTAGAATTTAGTTCTGTACACTAGCTGCACAATTTGCTGAAGTTTGTACTTGAAAACTATTTTAAATTGACCATCTGCCATTAAAAATTATTTATGGTTGATACAATCAACTTGTTTATGTATAATGCATAAAGAAGTGGTAAATGCAAATGGCTTTGTCACCCCCAAGAACTCTTCTCAAGTCTGAGTTTTGAATATAGTCAATCATGCCAAGGTAGAAAACCCATGTAATGCTAGTTTGCAGAAATACTTTTAATTTAAAGAAAAAACTAACATGAAAATATTCTAACTAATTTTTTACCATGTTCTAGAGACTATGTTTTTTCGTTATACTAGAGCACTATTCATTTATAAACCAATGAAAATTTACAGCATTGCAGTTTATACCAGTGTGCTGTAAATTTAAAAACATGAAAATAATCACATATATTAAATACAAAAGAAAATGATGATACAAAATAATTACAAATAATAATAATAACTTTTCATCCTTGCTTTCCTAAAGCGATGAATAATGTGACAATCCCACACAAATTCACAAATGAATTTGAATTTTTTATTGTTATAATAGTCAAGGGGGGATTTGTTTCTATACATTGTATGTTACATCCGAGCATCCAAGACTAAATTTTAATTTCTTTTCATAGAGGCCATTTCTGTGTAACAATTTCTACACTAATACAATAAAGAACAATTAAAGATATCAACTGAATGATGTCAAAAACTGTTGTGCATTGGTTCCAAACCTGAAGGCAGTTATCCCCAAAGAGGTGAAATTGTAGTTCATGAGGGGTAACGACTGCACTTGTTTACAAAGGGTGAATGACCTGAATGTTCAGCCAGGGGTATAACCCAAAGAAAGGTCGACACTGCTCTAGTCTGCCTCTTAGCATGGACATACTCCAGCAATCTCCTGTGTGTGTACAGTCACCAGCATTAATATCTGCCGCAGCGGAGCATGCAAAAATATCTGACACATCCTTCCGGCCCTAGAAATAGAGTTGTATCAGATATTTGAATATTTCTCAAAAAGTTGTCCATTTTAAAAAATTTCAGTTGTGCACTCATTTAAAAAAAAGAAAAAAAGATCCTGACGCTATTTCACCACAAGAAATAAGTAATATTGTTTTTAAATATATACAAAACCTTGTGGTAAAAGTGATAAAAAGTTAGATAAACTTTGTTGTTGGATTCAATAGAAAGTTTTGATGTAGTTACAAAATTACGATTTTTTCCTCACAAGATTTCGTAACGTTTTCTTCGCATGCTTAGTAATAAACGGTCTTAACTCAAAAATCGTGAATTATGGCAAATCGAGTTTAAAGTTTAACAGCCTTATTCATAAAAAGTTAGAGCCTCCTTGAAGGCTCCTTGAAGGCCCGATGCTAAAAAACATGATTCATAAACGTCTGTTAGCGCTAATCAGTCAATCAAGGCTCTGCTAAAGTTAGAGGACCGTAGACCCTCCTTTATCTCCCTGCTAAGTCACAAAATGGCCGCCACAAGTTTGAACAGCTGACTTTGACAAGAGCAAAAAACCATACCGAAGATATTTATAGTGAAGGCAGGGCTACGCAAAGATTTAAAAAAAAAACTGGAAAATTTATTTTCAGGAATTTGTATTTAAAAATCCTCTAAATTAGCAACAATAAATTAACAATAAATATGAAAAAAATTTAGGATGATTAACATAATTATGGCTTTTTGCACAACATAAACATGCGAATCGGAAATGGCGGGAAAACAAACAACTCGCTTTTTATTTTTTTTCCTGCTAATTTGCTGTCACTGCTGTCAATTTTTTTTTAAATTATCGATTAGGCCATTTTTTGTCTTAGATTTGTCAAGGTGGCCAACATAACGCGTCTAATCCGTCTATCAGCAGCTCAACAACTAGCAGACTGCTAGCAAGTGTTTATGAATCATACTTCTTGACAACCGTCTATTAAGCTTAATCAGTCTGCTAAGTAACAGACCGATCAAACCTCAATTAAGGTTTTTTTATGAATAAGGCTGTAAGTAATTAGCACTTCTCGTTTCCGTTGAATTATTTGGTAGGATTTAATTTTGTTTACTATGTTTTTTATAATTCCTAACGTTGTATATAATGTCTACTTGCACTTTTTTCTTATAAACCAATTTGTTTTTATATATTTAATAATATTGCTAAGGTTTAAAAAAAACATTGCATTCATATATCACTTTATTACAAAATGTAGCAAAATGTAGCGAAATAATAAAAATAATAAATGATGCAAGACTTAATACAACACCAAGTATTCAAGGATTATTTTTAATAAAACGAGGCAATCCGAATTACATCACTTCATTTTGCGTTTGAATCTTGTGCTAAAAAGAAGTAAATCCAAATATGCTTTTATTTGCTTAAAAGTTATTCAAAATACTCATGTTTTCCTTCTTGCAATAACAATCTATCTTCAAATGGCTCACGAAAGCCAACTTCTTGCTTGCAAGTAAGTCGGAACATGACTGAAGTTAGCTGCTTTAGCACCAAATGAAATTTGCAATTTTGTTAAAAGTAAAACGCACCAAGTCGTGCTATCTCTTTATAATACCCGATTTAGACTGGTTTAAGAAAGAGAGCCGACAGTGCTCTCAGATATAAGCCGTTTTAGTACAATAACTAAATTTTCACCAATTTTGAGTTTGGCCCGTTTATTACTAAGCATGCGTCTTGTTTTATGATCTTGTCCTTTGTTTTTTTTTTTTTCTGATTCTGATCTTGCAATCAGTCCCTAGACTATAAGCAGATGGGTTGAAGTGAGATTGCGTTCCTTTGGGTTAATAATTTCTTGACAAAACTGATTTCTTGTCAATTTCATGATGGGACAACTTTTTGAGAAATACTCATTTATGCACGCTTATTGTGTCACATATTGGTGCTGGTGACTGTACAATCAACAATACAAATTGATGAGCGTTTGTCGTCAGCACTGGTCCTAGAGCAAGGGGTGTAACCACACTCAAGGCGCCAGATGGCAAGAGGCGCCATTTTGCAATATCCAGTGCAAAATAAAATTTAGATGGCGCCTTTGAGAGGCGTGGTAGTGATGTTGACAATCTTGCTCTTCCTTGATTAAGGACTAGAGCTGGTGCTCATTCATCATCATCATCCCAGCCTATATACGTCCCACTGCTGGGCACAGGCCTCCTCTCAGAACAAGAGGGCTTGGGCCGTAGTTCCCACGCGGGCCCAGTGCGGATTGGGAACTTCACACGCACCATTGAATTGCTTCGCAGGTTTGTGCAGGTTTCCTCACGATGTTTTCCTTCATCGCAAAGCTCGTGGTACATTTCAAATGTAATTCCGCACATGAATTTCGAAAAACTCAGAGGTGCGAGCCGGGGTTTGAACCCACGACCCTCTGCTTGAGAGGCGATAGGTCAAACCACTAGGCCACCACGGCTGCTCATTATCTGTTAATTATTTTGAACACTACAACTGCTCAACCACTTAAGTCAAAGTCAAAGTCAAAATATCTTTATTCAATTTAGGCTATAACAAGCACTTATGAATGTCAAAAAAAAATCTACCACCGGTTCGGAAAAACCTCTGCTGAGCAGAATCCGGCAAGAAACTCAACGAGGTATATATATATATTTTTTTTTTTAAAACAGATTTACAATATTATTAAATGATATGTATACATCACAAGTATTTAACACAACTTTATTTTTAACACAGTAGGTTCGCTATTTGAAGGGATCGCTAATGCGGATCGGAATTATTTCCAAATATCCCTGTCCATGATATAATCATTAACTTTATAATACGCCTTTGATATTAATGTCTTCTTGACAATAGATCTGAATTTTGTATCCGTTTCATTTATAATATTTTTTGGAATTTTATTATAAAAACGTATGCAATTTCCCAGAAAAGACTTTTTGGTTTTAGCCAGTCTGTAAGATGGAACTTTAAGCTTCCCTGTGTTTCTAGTAGCCTTTGGCTTATCGACGTTAGTGGGAAAATCACATATGTTCTTCCTAACATACATGATTATTTCAAAAACATAAAGCGACGGCAGGGTTAGGATATCTGTTTCCTTAAAAAAAGATCTTAAAGATTCACGCGTCTTCAAATTATAAATTGCTCTAATTGCTCTCTTTTGTAAGATAAAAATTGACTCAATGTCTGCAGCAGATCCCCATAAAATAAGGCCGTACGAAATAATGCTATTAAAGTAAGCAAAATACACCAACCGTGCCGTCGCCACATCGGTTAGCTGCCGTATTTTCCAAACTGCAAAAGCAGCAGAGCTCAATCTACCCGCGATTGCTGTGACGTGAGGTCCCCACTGTAGTTTAGAATCGAGCGTTATTCCTAAAAATACTGTTGATTTTACAAATTCAATAGTTTGACCATTTAACTTTATATTAGAAACTGAATTCGAGCTAGATGAATTTATCAACGAGAATTTAATACATTTAGTTTTCTTAGGATTTAGTAACAAATTATTGGCAGCAAACCATGCGGATATCACGGACAGGGTTTCATTGGGCTCAATGAAGTCGGTATCTTTTCTACTAACCTTGAACAGTAAAGACGTGTCGTCAGCAAACATAACTATACCCGACTTTTGGCTTACCATATAAGTAAGGTCATTAACATAAATAAGATACAGGAATGGGGCAAGAATGGATCCTTGAGGCACTCCCATTTCGACCACAGATCCCTCCGATACCGTTCCGTTAATCGCTACCTTTTGCTTTCTTTGTGTGAGGTAAGATTTAATGAGTTCTAAAGCGAGGCCACGAATGCCATAAAAATTTAACTTACAAATTAAAGTATCATGATCCACACAATCAAAAGCTTTCGAAAGGTCGCAGAATACACCTATAGCGTCATGTGATTCCTCCCAAGCTTGCAATATGAATTTAACTAAACTATGACCCGCGTCTGTAGTAGACCTGCCTTTTGTGAATCCGAACTGCTGTGGATGCATGATTTTATGGGTATTAAAATGCGAGATCATTTGCGTCAGCATTATTTTTTCGAATATTTTGCTAAACGCTGATAGGATGGACACAGGACGATAATCAGAGGGATTATCTTTATCACCTGATTTAAAAATAGGAACTACTTTACTATATTTCATCAAATCTGGAAATACGCCTTCATCTATACAGCTATTAAATATAAATGCTAAAGTTGGAGCAACGACATCTAAAATGGAATGTAGAACCTTAACTGAGACGCCCCACAAGTCTTCCGTTTTTAGTTTAAGCTGCCTGTCCACTGCCACAGAGCGAAGCAGCAGAGCAGTGAGAGCGATAAAAATCTATCAAGAGAGTTGCATACAATCCCTTTTTCAATGAACATGGAGTTAGTAAGTAGCTCTGCAACTCCACTCCGCATTACATAAGTCCACAAGTCTGCTCCGCATTACCCTGTCGCTCCAGTCCTCAGCCTTAAACTGCTCTGCTGCCTTTACACAGGAAACTACATACTTTCTCCACTAATACCGCATTAACCATTTCAGGCAGCTGATCTCACGAAGCCCGTGGACAAGAAGATGTATAAGGGCACGAACCCGACATGCCACGACTTCAACACTGTGACCATGTCACCGGACAGTGTCTCGCTCGTCATCGGGTTCTCCACAGGCCAGATACAGCTCATAGATCCCATTAAAAAGGAATTAAGTAAATTATATAATGAAGAGGTGAGTTTTTAGTACCTAACATGGTGTTGGGGATTGCAAATGCGCCTATCTACCTTTTTTTTTGACTGGATGGCAAACAAGCAAGTGGGTCTTCTGATGGTAAGAGATCACCACGCCCATAGGCACCTGCAACACCAGGGTGATTGCAGATGTGTAGCCAACCTAGAGGCCTAAGATGGGATACCTCAAGTGCCAGTAATTTCACCGGCTGTCTTACTCTCTACGCCAAAACACAACAGTGCAAGCACTGCTGCTTCATGGCAAGATAAGAACTTACAGCTTTAAAACTTGCGAAGGCTAATATAATTTGCATATAAAAAAAGTAGCCAAGTCCGACCTTTAGACTTCAATATATTATCCTAAGTTATAAGAAGAAATTGTATTGTTGTTAAATAAAGAATATTATTATGGTCTTCAGTGGTTTATTTAGATCATTTAGTTACAATCTTAATTATGTTAATATTAATATGACCGGCTAGGTCAGAGGTCGGAGGCCAAGAGACACGGTGTTGCCAACACACATAAAAAGAGAGGATTGCTATTTTTTTTAAATTACGTTCCAATACATCATCCCCTTTAAACAAACAATTTTTAATTAAAATTAGTGGGGATTCCAACCTCTTAAATTATTAAAGTAAGTTTACAACTCAAAAGTTTTTATAACTGTTAAACAAATTAAAATTATTATTTCTTATTATTAGAGTAAGTTTACAACTCAAAAGTTTTAAAACAAAACTAAAATTTATATTTCTTAAAACAAAATAACACATTATACTTCTTATTATAAACTCTTCCTCCCCTCCTAAGGAGCAAAGCTAAACAATGCAAAATGTTATACACTCATACTATAACATCATCTTAAATTACATTGCAGCTACTCGTTCAGCCAACATTAGTGAAGTAGAGACTAGTACAGAGCAAGCCCGTCTTGGGGGATCATCAAGTTATGCTGGTCGGATATAGAAAGAGGTTCTTGTGTACAGCACATTATTATTATCTACTAAGTCATAAGCTCTATATCCATTACTACTAATAATTTTACCTTGAAGCCATGTTTTATCATTCATGTCTTTTTTAAACCATATGTTTTGCCCAGCAATGAACTCTTTTTTATATCTACTTGTTCTATTATAATTTTTGGCATTGCGGTTTGCAATTTTATTAAACTCTGGCTGAACATTTAAATTAATTTTAGGTTTTAAATACTGGTGAGACACTAATAATTTAGTTTTTAAATTTCTATTCATTAAAAGTTGAGCTGGTGAAAAATTTGTGCCAGACACAGGTGAGGATCTATACTGTAACAACGCTAATCTAAAATCAGTCTTATCTTCACAGCATTTAGTTAATATTTTCTTACAAATCTGGACGGCTCGTTCAGACATCCCATTAGATTGAGCATACCTTGGACTTGAAAAAGTAAATTTAAAACCAAAATCTGAAGCAAATTTCTTACATTCTTTAGAGTCAAAAGGTACATGGTCCGAAACTATTTGACTTGGTATTCCAAAGTTTGAAAATACCTCTATTAAACAATTAATTACTGAAGTTGCACTTTTATTAGGCATTAATTTCATATCTATCCATTTAGAAAAATAATCTACAATTACCAGGTAATTTTTATTTTTAAATTCCATGATGTCTATGCCCAGTTTTGAAAAGGGTAAATCTGGTACCTCATGTGATAATAGCGGCTCTTTAATATTATTATTTTGGTAAGTTTGACATACAAAACACTTTTTTATGAATTCTTCCAAATGGTTATCCATTTTAGGCCAGTAATACATATTCCTAGCTAATTGCTTCATTTTTGTTGTGCCTAAATGACCCTCATGTAGTTTATGCATGATAGATGATCTCAATGACTTAGGTATCATTAATCTGGATTTTAAAAATACTAAACCTTCATCGGTTGTGATGTCACCTCTTAATTTGTAATAAAACCGTAAGTCATCAGGAACATCTTTAATATTGTCAGGCCAACCATTAATAGTAAAGCCTATGAGTTTTACTAACTCATCATCCTGTGATGTATTTAATATTAATTCACTTTTCTGCTCCTCTGTACACTGTAAGTAGCGAGCAAGACCTACACAGTGAATAACTTCATACATATAAGTGTCATCAGTATCACTAACATTCATGAAAGAGCGAGACAGAAAGTCAGCAATATACATTAATTTTCCTTTTAAATAGGTGAACTCTATGTCATACTTTAATAGTTTTAATTTTAATCTTTGTAGTCTGGGTGACGGTATATCATGTATGTGTTTCTTTAATAAACTCTCTAATGGTTTGTGATCATTTAATATTTGACACTTATTTCCATAAATAAAATAGTGAAATTTTTTAGTTGCCCAGACAACACTTAATAATTCTTTTTCAATTTGAGAAAATCTTTGCTCAGAAGGAGTCAGACTTCTCGAAGCATAACAGACTGGTTTGCCATTTTGTAATAAGCAACAGCCAAGTCCATCTTTTGAAGCGTCACATTGTAGTACAATAGGTAATTTAGTATTAAAATTTTGTAAAATGGGTGCCTCTGTAATTATTTTTTTAATATTATTAAATACTGTTTCATGTACTGAGGTCCACAACCAAGTTACATCCTTTTTTAATAAAAGGTGGAGAGGCGATGCAATAGTAGCCATATTTGGAACAAATTTTCTTAAATAATTGACCATACCGAGGAATATCTGTAATTCCTTCTTATTAGTTGGACTTTTAATACTGTTAATGGCATCAACCCTTTCCGGATCAATTTGCATGCCCTGTCCAGAAAAAATGTGACCAAAATATTTCACTTCGGTTAATCGATATTGAAATTTATTTTTATTAAATCTGACATTATGTTCTTTGGCACGTTCAAATACTTTATTTAATACTTCGTCATGTTCCTGCTGAGAATTTCCACATATTAAAAGGTCATCACAATAAACTACCACACCGGGAATGTCACCAAACGCTGTTTCGCTGTATCTTTGGAACACTTCGGGGGCTACAGAAATTCCAAAAGGACATCTTAAAAATTTATAGCAGCCATAAGGGCTATTAAAAGTACACAAGTCACTAGACTTTTCTGTTAATTTAATATTATAAAATCCATCAGACAGATCTAGTACTGAAAAATATTTTTTATTACTTAATTTAGGTACTATCTCATCTAATGTCGGTATTAAATGGTGTTCTCTAATTAACACTTTATTTAAATCTTTGGGATCTAGACAAATTCTTAATGAACCATCTTTCTTTTCGATAATGACAAGATTACTCACAAAACTTTTTGGGTGTTCGACCTTAGCAATTACTTGTTGATCCTCCAGAGACTTCAGCTTCTCCGCAAGGCGAGTCATCAGCGCGTTAGGCACTCGACGTGGGGGTCTCACTACTGGTTCCACTCCTGGCTGAACGCGTAGCTCCAATGGGTTTTTAAATTCACCCACACCCTGAAAAAGTTGAGCATTTTTATTAATAATTAATTCCTTGTCATTTGAGGCATCAGTTTTGACTATATTAATATTATTGTTTTTCAAAAGTTTTAATTGTATTAATGACTTGAGTCCTAAAATTGGTTTAGCTTTCTCCTTTATTACTAGGAACTCAGACTCAAAACTGTCCTCATCATTCTTAGTATAGACTTTTAATATTACTTTTCCTATTGGCATTAAGTGCCTACCACCAAAGACCTCTATTATTGTTTTTGTCTCAGACATTTTAATATTATTTTCATCATCGACAAGTTTATTGAGATCATGCTGTGAGATCACATTGATCTGCGCACCTGTGTCACACTTAAACAACACTCTTTTATTATTCACTCTTAATAGCTCTGTCCATTCATTTTTACTGAGATCTATGGAGCAGACTAGTCATAAATCATGAATATTATTGTCTGAATCACTCTCATTATTATTAATATTATGCACCTTCTTATTATAAGTGCACCCAACACTAAAATGGTTGAGCTTTTGGCATTTGCCACAAGTTTTACCATAAGCCGGACAATTTTTTGGCCCGTGCTCGGTTTTACATTTCAGACACATGTAATGTTTGCTATTATATTTTTTACTATGGAAGTTATTATTATTACTATTGAATACATTCGGCTTTTTTAATCTATGATACTTATCTTTATTACTATTGTTGGAGTGTGAGTGTTGGGACTGGGTCTGCGACTGCGACTGGACTGCAAGCACCTCCCTGGACGGACTGTTCAGTGTCTTGATGTGTTCTTTGGAGAGCTCCGCCGATCTGCAGACTTCAATTGCGCGCTCCAGGCTTAGATCCTTGATTTCTAATAGTTTTTGTTGTGTGCGCCTATCCCTGACTCCAATCACTATTCTGTCACGTAGCATTCTGTCCTTCATTTCTTCGAAGTTGCAATTTTCCGCGATTTTTCTGATGCACGTGTAGAATGAGTCGAATGTTTCGTCTTCTTCCTGGTTTCTTTTATTAAAGTTGAAGCTGTTAATTACCTCGTTTTGTTTCGGCTTGAAGTAACTGTCAAATATCTTAATTATATCTTCGAGTTTCGCCTTTTCTTGGTCGTCATCGGTTTTTAATACATTAAAGTACAGTTCTTGTGCCTTGTAACCTATGCAGTTTATTAATATAGCGCCTTTTCTTGTCTCTGACAACTTTTCAAAACCCGCCGCAGTGATGAAGTTGCGAAACGAGTGCTTAAACCTCTGCCATTGAGGCCAGCAGTTGTCGAGATTTTCTAAGTTCAAACCTTGAGGCAAGGTATATTGAACGGCACCTGCATGGGCTATGGACTCTATTTGAGGCTCTTTATCTGCCATAATTAATATTATTGGTGTACTTCAATAAATACCTCGTCTTCGCCGGTTCGCCGTGACACGTGTGTGGGAATCTTCTTTAATCTTCGTAATCTTTGTTCTTCTCCGACTGCGCCATGTATTGTTGTTAAATAAAGAATATTATTATGGTCTTCAGTGGTTTATTTAGATCATTTAGTTACAATCTTAATTATGTTAATATTAATATGACCGGCTAGGTCAGAGGTCGGAGGCCAAGAGACTCAGTGTTGCCAACACACATAAAAAGAGAGGATTGCTATTTTTTTTAAATTACGTTCCAATACAGAAATTATATTTTAAGTTGCTATAAAATAATTTCAGGACTGACAATTGAACTTGGCACCCATTTAGATCTCACTTCTTTTGCCGTTGAAGTTAACAATCAAGGCATATATCATAATATTGAACTTGGCTTTCATTTCACATTAATGTTTTGATGGGATATACACTTTATTAATATGTCTGTTTAGGGAAAGATATAAGTAGTAGATGGAGCTCTTGAGATTGGATCTGATAAATGATAAGATTACAGCACTGATGATAGGCAAGTGTAGCTACAAAATTATCTTGCAGCGGTCAAGATATTAAATGCAAGTATCAAAATCATTAAAGAAAAATTATAGACCAATCTGTTCTACAATTGAAAATACAAACTGAAATATAGATGCACAGAAAAAACAGAAAAATAAGACCATCACTGGGAATCGAACCCAGGTCCTCGGTAATCCGTACCGCGTGCTATACCGCTACACCACTGATGGTCACCACTGGTGGTTTTACGGGATGACCGTAAAAGTAAAAATTTGGAATTGAAATAAAAAATACAAAAAGATTCCAAAAAACCAATCTTAATGTTCTACAATTTCCTTTTTGAACCCTTTAATCGCCATTGTCTAAGATTCGGTGGTTCTAATACCTAGATTCGGTGTAGGTGGCGATACGGGCACGTATGAACGAAAACGTATTGGCGGTTAATCTTCTGTTTTATAAAAATCACAAAGCAGTAAGTACTGACAATAACTTAGATTCCTAAAAAATAATGTTATGGCAAAAAATTATGACATTACTTACCTCCTAACGCCCAAGTCAAATTTTTGATTTATGAACATTAAACTTTGTCATTTATGATGGAGTTTGATGTTCAAATTACAATACTTAAGTACTTTTCTGGGGAGTAGGAGGATAAAACAAAAAAAAAAATAAAAAATAATGAAAAAACCCTTAAAAACAAAAACCTTAAAACCTTTGAATTGTAATGTGACTTGCAATAAACGATTCTAATTCTAATTCTAAATGCAAAGATAAAGCGTGTCAAAGCTCGAGTGTCGTGACGTCACGCGAAACTTTAACGGGCTATTTTCCGAATTGCTTTGTGGTTTTAAAATGCCCATTACAAAGTGCCCTGAACGAGCGACATTAAAATAACCTGTTTTTAAATGCGAGATGTGATGCATTCGTTACTAATGAGCCAATTAAATTCTCTTTCAGAGACTGATTGACAAGACCCGAGTGACGTGCATCAAGTGGGTTCCCGGGTCCAGTAATCTTTTCATAACCGCCCACGCCTCCGGCCAACTCTACGTGTATAATGAGGAGCTAACCTGCGGTACGACGGCACCACATTACCAACTCTTCAAACAAGGAGATGGATATTCCATACACACATGTAGGACTAAATCAACTAGAAACCCGCTATACAGGTGGGTCATAGGCGCCGAAGGCAGCTGCATAAACGAATTCGCATTTTCACCATGCGGGACCAACTTGGCCGTGGTCTCACAAGACGGGTTCCTTAGAGTATTCCATTATGACACCATGGAGCTGATAGGCCGAGCGAGATCGTACTTCGGTGGTTTTTTATGCGTTTGTTGGTCGCCCGACGGGAAGTATGTGGTCGTGGGCGGTGAGGACGATTTGGTCACGGTGTGGTCGTTCAGCGAACGGCGAGTGGTCGCCCGAGGACAGGGCCATAGGTCGTGGGTTTCCGTGGTAGCGTTCGACCCTTACGTCGTAAGTTTCACCGACCCCGATAGTGAGGATGTGGACGACGATAGACAGAAAAAAGAGGACATGCAGTGCTATAGGTTAGGCAGTGTTTCACAAGACACTCAGCTGTGTCTGTGGGATTTGACCGAAGATGTTCTGAAGCCGCCGGTCCGGGCGCGCGCGTCTGCACACTTGTCGCCCCACAGTCAAACAGCGTTCTCCCCCAACGGTGTGCCCGGGATGAAAGTGCCAGCGAAAACCACGAAAACGAATAAAATCGGTCACAAACACGCGGAGCTGAGCCAAAACGCGTCAGGGGAACCTTCAGGCGGGAAGGCCACGAAAACGACGAAAGTCAACAATGTTTCAACATTGAACATAAGCGTTGGGAAGGCTAAGGAGGAAACGACAGGCTCGCTGGGGGTGAACTCGCTGACGCAACGATTAGCAGGGTTCTCGTTCGGCGAGCGTCGCTCGGAGCATCGAAGGAATTTCAGTTTGACTTCGAAGCCCGCCGAGCAGAAAACTTCAGCGACCAACACGGTGGCATTGAGGGGGAAATCCGCCGGCGCTCAGACTGATTCCTACGACCCGGTTAAACTAATAGGGACGCCATCTTGCCCCAGGTTTGACGAGTGTCCGGTGCTGGAACCGTTGGTGTGTAAGAAGATAGCTCATGAAAGACTGACAGCTCTGCAGTTCAGGTCAGATTATTTTGTCACTGCATGTGCGGATGGTTGCGTGAATACTTGGGCGCGGCCTGCGAAGACCCATAACGGGGAGGCGCGCTCCCACAGAAGGTTCGAAAGGATCGATTTGGTCGACTAGTCGTTTAAGGATAGGAGGTGCGGCACCACTAAGGCTCTGATATGCTGATGGCAGCTCCGCTAACATATTGTTACCTCGAAATAAAAATGCTCCATTGAATCCTTTGTTCCACTCTGCGAGATGAGAAGTCACGTTAGAAAAAAAATATCTTGAATAGCCGGTCCACGCACTAAACGAGCCATATGACGAAGCAGATCGAAATTTCAGAAATAACATGGTTAGTACTTTTTGTTTTATATTGAGCCATTTCCGCGGAATCGAGATTTACGCATGTGAGATCAGGGCTTGTTAACGTTACCAAATTCATATTATAAATAACGTTACGTAACGGTAAAATCGTAAAAACACCGGTATTAAATTATAACGTTACCTGATAACTTAACATTATGGTAACGTTACCCAATTAACGTTACTTAATAACGATATATTTATTTACATAAAACTGACCGTGATTGACCCCTATCTCACCTGATGTAAAGTGTAGATGAAGCCAAAGGTGTATCTCACTGGTTCAGTAACAGCCTATTCACTCTAGCCTTGAAGAGCCCTAGATTGTATTCGCATACAATTTTCTTTACATAGTAAGTAGGGCTTGTTACGTTACCCAATTCACATTATTATAACGTTACCAAAGTAACACTACGTCAATCGGTAATGTTTCTTTTTAGTTTCTCCGTGACCAAACTTGAAATGGACTCATCGTCGTCGGGATCAAAATTATAATCGCGAATACATCATCTATAATCCGTACAGTAGTTTTACTTGTCATGTAAAAAATTGCAATTCTTAATTATATTTTGATACGAATTGCATACAAGCACATCAATATCGTTGTTAAGTAGATCTAATAGCATAAACAGCAGTTCCGATTTAGCAGAATGATGAACAGGGACGCCGCTATAATGTAGAAGTGAGAAGTAATCATGTAACGGTACTATTGAATTAACAGCTTATAACGTTACCATTTTTATACCGATAAAAAATGAAGGGTCCACGGAAAGAACGTGTCTAGTTACCTAAGCAACTTTTTGAGTTATAGCGGTTTGAAAGTTAGTCATCACGAACAATTACTATGGTTACCATTTATTTAAAAGATAAAAAAAATAGATTTTATATTGTTTTCAGATTATTTAATTAATTCAATGGTAAGTCATAGTACTTTGTGAGCTCTACATTTTGGCATTAAAATCTCATTTAAAAAAAAAGTGACTAGACATGTTCTTTCCGTGGACCCTTCAAATAGTATCAGTAACAATACATCGTTTAACGTTAAGTCTGTTTGACAGCGGTAACGTTACCAACTTTTTAACGGTATTTGAAGCCCTGTGTGTGAGATCCCCAAATTTCTCTTTAGGAAATTGAATGGTCTTTAACTTGGTCTTCCAATGTTGGATACAAAATGTGCTTATTCTAACAGATAAAAGCAAAAAAACTGAAAAAGACAATTTCGAGGTTTTTGACCCCTCCCTTTAAGCTGGCACAGGGTACTCGAAGTTGAATAGTTAAGGTAGTAACCTAGTGTACCCCGAAACAACCTGTAAAAGTTTCATTAATACCTTCCAGAAGAATTACTTACCTACTGCCCGAGTATTAGAAGTCTAAAAAGGGCTCTTTACGACTGATCCCGCTGTTTTCAAGAGTTATCACAAGTGGCTTCGTCTGCTTGCACTATTAGGTCAACAACCTGTAAAAGTTCCATTGACTTCGGAATACTTTCCAATACTGCATACAATCTCGCGACATGTTTTTGACATAACAACGAATTTGGAACATTTTTATTCTCAGGCTACGATATGCCATTTGATTTCTAGATGTGAAAATTGCCTACGCATGGTGATGGTTAAAAGAAATTTTAAAAATATTTCAATGTGATTAAAAACTTTTTTATTGATTTGTAATACGGCGTCTGAGTGATGCCGATTAATGTTTAACCGTTTATGCCCTTGTTTTTTTTACCAATAGGAATACGGTAGCAATATTGGCCTGTCTTTTTATTGAAAAATACTTTCACAAAATAAGTATCACCAAGTAACAATCAAAATAGTAGTGTGCTAATGGTGGGTAACGCTGAACGTTTGAACTTCTGTATCTTGTGTGTTACCGAAAGCGATGAAAATCTCCATGATCTTAAATCAACTACACTCTGTGTAGTGCGGTACGTGCGGTTTAGTTCATGGAAACATTCGTCGATTTTCGTAACACACAAGAAACTGCGTTTGTTACTGCGTTTACCCGTTATATTGATTTTATTGATGTGCATTTACATTAACGGTCATTCCTTTCTAAAAAGAGTTTTTCAGTAAAAATACATGTCAAAATTGTTTACCTTGTTTTTATTGCTAAAAACAAATATTTTAATGTAAATTAAGTACAATGAAGTATTATTCGGCAATGCTATCGAGCTATGTGGAGTCTGAGCTGACTGTCCTAAATATTCCATTTTAAAATGTGGGCGCTATGATAAGGCTTGTATGTGTTATGTGTACTGGAGCTTTGTTGTTTGGTATATTTGAAATTTCTGTAAAACGTGCATGAAATCTGTTTATTTTTATTTACTTTTTCTGTCTAAATATATTGTCAGCCTGCTTTACAAAAATGTTTAGAAATTAATTGTAGTACGACAGGGAAACGAATACTAACTGGCAACACAATTGTAATACCAATAGCTTTATGAATAGTGCATTAAATTATCAGAATATCGTTAGTTATTTGAAATAACGAAATCAACGTAAATTTTACAACAAAGCTCCAGATAAGGTGGAGTGTAGGCTAGAGTCGACTAAAGCCTTGTCCACACTTGTATTATTTTTACGGTCCTAATCGTTTCTCCGCTGCGTATCGCGACTGATGGTCGATACGCAAAATGATACGCGACGAAGATCCGATGCAAGTGTGTACAGGGTTTTAATACGTCGTGATTCATGCCGTAGCCACATTTTCGTGGCAGAGTCCGGGTCATTAAGCGATTACTAGATAGCAATAGAAATGAGATTTGATATAGACGTGTAAATTGTAAATGTAAGTTGTATTTCATTCTTGGCTCACGTTTGTAAATATAGTGTATATTAGGTTGTATCGCAATCAAAGATTGCCTATCACCCTTGTTACTTGAGGGATATTTATTTGTTTTTTTTTTAATACTTTTAAATGTTGACTCGTCTGTGAGACTATATCGAAATGTAATTGTCAGACTTGTTGAGTTTTCTTTAATTATTAAGTTTCAGCTACTAATGTAGGTAGGGTAGGGCAATTATTTTAATGTAAGCATTATAGTTGGTTGTTTTGACTTATACCTATTACTGTGAGTTGTGATGTTGGCTTTCAAAGTTATATATATCACAAATGTTCAGTTTTGTGCAATAAAATATCTATTGCTTATGGCATATATCCAAAACTATGTTACACTAATTGAACTTGTAGTTAGCTAGCAAATTGTTAAGTAGCCAACCTGTCAACCTTTTAAACTGTTATAGTAAATCTGTGTTCTGTTTCACGCGTTATTTTAATAAAAGACAGAGATAGTATCAGTACAGAGGTAGATCAATATTATTACCTAATTTAATTATAATAGGAAAATGGTTTAAAAGACAGATTTTAATAAAATGTAATACATAGAACGGTTTGTTTCTCATTTGTATTTAATAAGTAGGTAACTCAAAAATACTTGAATAGGTATAAGTCAGATATACCTTGGCTCGTGCAGATCTTACAATTTAAGTCATAGTTTTAAATTGTGCGGTCTGTAACTTGAATTTTAAACTACGTTTTGCGATAGATGATATCGAATTTCCTATTTAAATTAAGAGCCCCCCTTTTGGCGAAACAACTTTTGCTGTCAAATCCTTTATGTTAACAGGTTCACTGTCTTACAAGAGTGCATTTGTATTGTCGTGCGCTTAATTGCATTATTTATTGACGTATACACCAGGAATAAAACTGAGGACATGAATCGTTTGAATCTGTTAATATTTAGTCATATTTCTTTCTGTTTCGTTTCTTAACTTCGTAAAGTTTAACGTCGTGTGTCTATGGACACTGATGTCTTTGACTTTTTATTTTTTTATCAACAGTATTGGCTAATCAAACATTTTAAAATATACCTACTTACTTATGATCTGATAATTTCTCAATATCTATCTAGCGCTTGAGTGCGCTTGAGTCAAGCATCGGTTCTGTATTGAGTTGAGACTGGTTTTGGAGTCGGTAGCCAAATAGGGGCATCTTGATAAATTGAGTTAAACACGGATTGTCAGTTTTCATACAAATTTGACAATTTACCTTGGTGCGAAGAATATGCGATTCTGATAAAAATGATGCTTTTATTTTGTGTGTTGTTACCATGCAATGCACCTCTGCTATTCTTATACTTAACAAGTGATCACTGATTATTAATTCCGACGACGAGGTGTTATTCTTTCCAGGAGTCTGGGCTTCTATCGAGTCACGGTTTAGAATGCCCCGAAAATTGAGTCACATCGTTATGTTATGTATCATAGTCCGTGTCATTCAATCAATAAAAAAAAGCCAATAGGTATGTGTCACACTGCTGGTCAAAGGCCTCCTTCTTGACCACATCTCCCTATCTAGAGCCACATCCGGCCAAATCAAATACCTATAAAACCTTTAAATGAACTTTGGTATGTCGAAAGGTTCCTTACACATAACACTATTGGAAATACATACGTACATAATATTTACACTCATATATAAGTACCCCAGTCTGGATGCACAGTTGAACTTGTGACTGATTGCCTGTTTTTAACCGACTTCAAAAAAGGAGGAGGTTCTCTGTTCCAATGTTTGTATTTTTTTTTTGTGTTGTCTGATTTATCAGATCGGTTTTTATGGGACGAGAACTTTTTACTTGATTCAGCTGCGATTAGGTTTCACTAGCGATTGTTATACGCGGCGGCGACTAGACAGGATAAGTACCTTATCGTTGTTTTCCGTGGAACTACAAGTGTATGTAGCACTAGCATTAAGCCAAGTCTCCACTGTGCGAGCCACCACGCGAGGCGGCCATTTTCGGTGCGATTTTAAACCTTGTGTCGAACAAAATCATGCCTCATGCGCTTGCATCGCGAGGCGGCTCGCGCAGTGGAGACCCGGCTTTATAACTCAGTGTTGTTTGTATGAAAACTGACACTACCTCGTGTTGATAAATTAATACACTATTATAGAAGAAATATCATGTGCATAGAAAATTGTTTTGATGGATCGCCTAAATTATGTTGTATGTAATTTTATAGTCATTATTTATGTATATTGCGTATCGCTTGTGATTGTAGTGTGGGAGGTCGTTACGTTAAATGCATCTATCTTTTTCGCACAGATCATAATCATAACCTAAGCTTGCACGAGAGGCCAATTATGTACGTCCCTTTTTATCAACTGTTGTAGGATAGACAAACGAGACTGTGCTAGCTGTCTTAAAAAGGAGGTCACTGGATTATTTTGAGCTACACAGTTCAGCTAACGTTCCGATTGACTTGATTGCTTGATTTACTACAGTGTAATGTGTTTAGATTACATTTAATTTACTGAGGAAAGTAATTGATTATAGTTAGAAAAGGATAGATGCTTTTAACACATATTTGGCGTGCTAGAGGAAGTAAATAGACAGGTTTTTTACAATTCATTTTAAATAAACGCTTTTATAAATCAGTATAGGTTTTGAGATCAAACTGTTGATATCGCTACATTGGCTCCCATAGGTATTTGGATCTACAAAATAAGAGAAAGAAAATGTCACATATATAGTCCTATTGTATGACATACGTTTAAGTAATTCATCAAAATTCCTAATTTTGTCAGTATACAATGACCACATATACAATAGAGTATAAAAAAAATTGACAGATTTTTTGAATGATCGGTTGTGATAGAATTTTTCGCTAGTTGGTTCAAATGGCGAAATTCTATCATTCATTATATGAACTGGTCAATGGAACTGGAGCAATGTTGTCGATATCGTATTGTTAAATGTTCCAAATATTTCATTCGTGGCCTCATATATAGTTAAAATCCCAGTACATCTGACAGATTTGAACCTGAAACTACCATGACACTCACTCATACTTAACGAAGTAAACCTGAGGGGCTACTAAGAAATTCGAAAATCGAAGTTCGTATCGTACCGTCCCTCTCACTCTCGTATTAAATAACATAAGCGTCAGCTGAATCGCAAGATACGAAGTTCGAATTTTGCACTTCTTAGTATACGGCCAGGATTTATAACTCACTTCTTAAGACCTTAGCTCGACATGTTTCGAGTTAACCCGAAACATGTCTAGCTAAATTCGATTGACCACTACAAACTTCTTGGTTTTACCACCTCGCAATCTAATGCAACTTGCACGATTTTTCTTGTAGGTGGCCGGACTTAAGGCATACCTAAAGAGACAGCTTGTAAAACGCAACAGATTCACACAAGTCCTGCATGCTTGAACATAGTAGCAATTTTGTATGAAAAATTTTAGTTCCTTTTTTATTAGTTTGTCGATTTCAAGACTTCATATTATAACGGTCCTTATATTAAAATTGTTATGTACCGGGACGTTAGATCCACGTAGAGTCTATAATGCATTGTCAAATACCAACCTTCTAACTACATTGTTTTTACTAAGTTTATTCAATTTTATTTAAGAAATAAATTGTATGAACTATACTGGCAGTATGTACTCGGCCTTAAGTATATCGGAGAGAATAATGTGTTTTGAAATGTTCTTGAATGGAACCGTCTTGTGTACAGAAATTATTATAAATATGAATACCACGGCACACTTGACACCAATTGACCTCCCAAAGTAAGTAAAGCTTGTATTTTTGCCTAGTACCCATAGATAATGGATAAACATACTTAAATAGATAGTTACATCATCATCCCAGCCTATATACGTATCACTGCTGGGCACAGGCCTCCTCTCAGAACAAGAGGGCTAGTTACATACTTAAATACATAGGGAGATAGTTACATACTTAAATACATACATATTAAACACAAAGACTCTGAGAACAAACATTCGTTTTTTCAAATAGTGTAGGTATAAGGAAAGTGCTCTATTATACTCGAGGAAACTATTGGAAAAAATCTTGAAATTTAAAGGCTTTTATTTGGTAAAGGCGAGTGATTACAAAATTTAAAAAACCCGTGAGAATGGAGGTTTGAAAAAGTGCGTGGAAAATGCTTAAATGTCTCCGTTATATTTGAGGCCGAGTTGTCTTTTATTTTGTTAATTTTCATGTTTTATTCCAAACTATAATATAGGTTGTCGTCATAATATATACGATTTGAAGCAACGTGTTTGTAATGCATTCATTTTAAGCGTCCAATAGTCTAGTTATTTTTCAAAATGTCCGAGGCTTCTCCAGTCTATTGTCTGAGGCACAACTGATTATTAAACATAGTTTTTAAACGTTGCCAACTCTTCAGCTAATGGTAAATCGTAAATCTCCTGTCGATTATACTTCAAAAAACTGTTAAAGTAAAAATTTATCTGTACATTTATGTAAATACCCCAGTCCATTAGCTAGAAATAATTACAAGGTGTTACTACAATGTGTATTATTTAATATTATTATTAGTATTAGTGTATGGGTGTATAGACACTTAGAGCTACAAACAATTGAACAGATTCCCAACTCTATAAATTCTCAGACCGTTTTACCATAAAGGTACGACGACAACGAGCGAAGTGAGGAGTGGTTAGGAAGAACTGCGACTCTATAGTGCGCGAGCTGAGCGAGCGTGCCGAGACAGCGACAGGCGAAGTGCCCGAACCATTTTTTTTTGTAAAATTGGTAATCTAGAAATGTGAACCATAGAAAAGAGGATCTGTATAATTGGAAATCGGTAGAAATGGGATTCTGAATAACTGGGAACAAACGCGCTAATTCTTAGCGCGCGACATCCACCGTTGGCTGTGGTCGGTGACCAGTTTGCGCCGACCTTTACAATTTAATTAATTATGCATAAACAGTGTTAAAGGTCTTAATAAATACCGTTTTTTTAAAGTTCGTACTAGAGTGTTATAAGTTTTTAAAGAGTTAACGGAAATCGAAAATAGCACGTAGGCATAATTATAGCCTTAACTGTACAAGCGCACAAGTTTTCTGCTGATTGGCTACTTGATGTGGGGTGCGTTGACCATTATACACAACTCGATTCAGAAGATTACGTTCAGGAATTTCTAAACGGTAAATGGTTGTCTCAGACAATGAAGTCTCTAACATTTTGCCCATGTTGTATCATGATATAACATTATTTATTTCCTTATAAGACCCAGTGAGACAGATCACAAGCCTATCAAGTTAATATTTAAATAGAGCATTCTCTTTATACAATACTGCAGTTTTATTATACCTGGTATGAACCTTTTAACCAAGACAGACAACTGACAGTGCCTCAGTTGTAAGTTTTTTTAGCAGACTAGTTCTTAGAGAGCCAATAAATGTTTTAGCGAAATTGCATATATGTATTTCGATCATTTCGTCTAAAAAAACAGCTGGTTTAAGTAGCAAGGGGTCTAAAAATCAACTAACAATCAACGCGGAATAGGAGCTCCGCGGCGGAGCTCCGTCGAATTTGAGTCAAAGAATTATAGACCGCTTGCTGTTTAGAGCAGCTGCTTTTTCAGACTGTTTCGTCTGAGGTTTTTAGTATATTAATAACACCTTTTGTATAGTTGTGGCCAAGTCAAGGGTTGCAAAATAAAAAGCCACATGTACTCTACAGTATATTGAGCTAGAAGCCAGGGTCCCAGCTAGTACTATCGCGGGCGTCCACCAGCTTGTAGCAAACCAGCGTGTCCCCCGGCTGGACCTCAACTTCTGCAGACTCCAGACGCAGCCCGCACTCCATGTCCCGCTTTATGGTCGTCACTTCATCCTTCAGGTGCTTCATTGAAGCTAGTTTACCTGGAAGTTTGTGAAGTAATATAAATAAAAATTTGCTTTTTCATACAATAATACCCTATAAGTTTCCCGTAAGGTAGGCGCTCGGCGGAGTACTTTGAGCAAAAATAGCTTAGGCGCCATTTGAAAATCACTCAATGATACGTTTATAGGGTTTTGTATCTGAAGGATGACAAGAGTTTTATTACTGTTCTACGCTGTTCGTCTGCCTGTCTGTCGCAGGGCTGTATCTCGACAACCGTTAATAGATAGAAAGCTAAAATTTACACTTAATGTGCATTTCTATTGCCTCTACAACAAAAAAAAAACAAAAAAATTAAGGGGGTTCCTGGTAAGTACAAGAAACATATTAAGCAACCCTAAACTTGGCAGCGTATTTAATAAATCTTTTTTTTAAGTTATTTTTTTAGCTCTACAAGACTCCAACGAGGCTTGTATTGAGTAGGTACACTTGTTTCAACTTGCCAAGTTTAGGGTCAAAAAAAAAAAACAATAACAGCTCGCGGTATGCACACAAGTAAAGTGATGGCCGTTAATTTCCGCGCAAGTGGCGTGGCGCCCAATCTTTTACGCTTGCCAGCCCCGCCTCGCGCATCGCTCACACCTCCACCATACCTTATTTTTTAATTTTGTTCTTCTGCGGTGACCGCTATTGTTTCGTGTCGCGGGCTACACAGCGTACAGATCTATCAAATATTTTATTCCATCGTGTTTTGTATAAGTTCGTATTTATCTTACTTACGTAATTAGCTTCAGTAAATTTCAGTAAGAGAGAGAGAGAGAGAGAGAGAGAGAGAGAGATTTATTTACACATTGTCATATTCGATATACAGAAAATAACATTAGAAAAAATAATAATTAAAAAAAACATCGAATAGTATTAATTGGGCCCCACTCAGCATAACGCTGTTCTTCACTGGCACCCAAGTAAGATAGTTAAGAAAGCAAATTAAATACGAACTTTTCGAGAAAATACGATAGCAAAACATTATTTATGTACTAGGTACCATCTGTATACTTAACCCTTTAGTGGGTAACGGCAAGATATTTGCCGTCATACGACTCAGATATTTTTTTTTTTTCTCAATGAAACGTGTTTTAGTTAATATAACTTTTGGTTCGCATAAGAGAACATACTCGTACCCAATTTACGAAAAAAGAATAGCAGATAAACGTTATTCCAACCCATGTTTAAATGATGATTCTTAGGCCGGGAACTTAGATTTTTAACTATTCCTTACAATGAACAAAAATGTTTGTAAATAAAATTTTGTTTGCTGGATTTATCCGATAGTCACAATTCTTACTTTCAGAGACAAATTGGCGATATTAAAGTTTAAAGAAAAATCTTTATTTGATAATTTTAAAAAATGAAGACGGCAATATATTTGCCACTATCCGTTAGTGTCTTGTGTTTATTTAAAGGAAAGGGTGGTTAGGCTACAATTGTTATTGATTTATATATGGAGCAATAGCTTAATTTCAATACTTCAAATTTGCCTTTTACCTTTATTGCTGAATTAGCCGTGTTAGTTAGAAATGACAACGG
>NC_133482.1:15548453-15599033 GCF_025370935.1 Choristoneura fumiferana
AGACGACCTGGCAGTCCTAAACCCGGATTTTGAATCCCATGGAAAAATGTAAACAAAAGTGTTGCCGTTATCGAAAAACATTTGCAGCATTCAAGATGCGGAATTGCAGGAATTAAATGATCTAATTCCTCCATCTCCATTTTGCCAACGGACTTTCAGGCGGGGGGAGCGTCTTCACCCTTATGTTCCATGGCCCGCACGAAGCATTTGCTTCATTTTTCATAACGCAAACTGCTAAGTAATGGAATTCGCTCCCGTCGTCTGTATTTCCGCATAAATACAATCTAGGGCTCTTCAAGGCTAGAGTGAATAGGCTGTTACTGAACCGGTGAGATACACATTTGGCAGCATCTGCACTTAACATCAGGTGAGATAGGGGTCGATCACGGTCAGTTATATGTAAAAAAATACATATATTGGGTGACACTATTTACTTTGACACCAGTTTGTATGGACGTGTACACAAAATATCGGGTCGGTATTATCCGTACCGGTAAATAATGTCACCGAAGATATTTATTCTTTACAGAGATTTAAAAATGGTCAAAATTACTTTATGCATCGTCCCTCATCGGAAAGAAAAGACTGACTTATCAAACGCTTAGCCCAAAATTTGGAACCTGGAAGGCTGAAATTCACATCATGTTAATAGTAAAAAGTGAATGTTTGTGAGATAGATTCTAAAATAAAATATATTAAAAACAAATTAAAACTGATTTATAAAACTTAAGCATCTCAAAAAAACGAGTCTTGTATAGAACTCTGTCAAAACTGGCAAGTGTTGGTGCAATTTACAAAAGCAAAGGACAACAAAATTGAGGCATACCTACAATGTTCACACCTGGCTTGTCGATTTTGTTGACTGCCACCAGAATCGGCACTGTAACAAATAAAGTCGACACAGTTCAGTGGAGTCAGTTTCTATCAATTCCGTGAACCACTAAACATCAGTGCCAGTTACTCATATCTCAGGTGGTCGCCAAAACATTTTTTTTTTATGAGAGATAGAGGCAAACGAGCAATCGTGTCATCTGATTGGAAATTATCACCACCGATAATGAGTACCAACTACTCAATGAGAATCATTGGTCCGTTGCCGACCTTCTAAGAAAGTATAAGCCCTTTTATTGATAGCCCCAATATCATAGTTATCCGGAAACACTGCTGGCGGAATTCTACAATTTCACTGTAACAAATCTAACAATAGGCGTCCAGGGCTTCGTGAGCCATCCGCACAGACTCGACCGTCACTCACCGGCTGCCTCGCGAGCCATCCGCACAGACTCGACCGTCACTCACCGCCTGCCTCGCGAGCCATCCGCACAGACTCGACCGTCACTCACCGCCTGCCTCGCGAGCCATCCGCACAGACTCGACCGTCACTCACCGCCTGCCTCGCGAGCCATCCGCACAGACTCGACCGTCACTCACCGGCTGCCTCGCGAGCCATCCGCACAGACTCTACGTCACTCACCGGCTGCCTCGCGAGCCATCCGCACAGACTCGACCGTCACTCACCGGCTGCCTCGCGAGCCATCCGCACAGACTCGACCGTCACTCACCGGCTGCCTCGCGAGCCATCCGCACAGACTCGACCGTCACTCACCGGCTGCCTCGCGAGCCATCCGCACAGACTCGACCGTCACTCACCGGCTGCCTCGCGAGCCATCCGCACAGACTCGACCGTCACTCACCGGCTGCCTCGCGAGCCATCCGCACAGACTCGACCGTCACTCACCGGCTGCCTCGCGAGCCATCCGCACAGACTCGACCGTCACTCACCGGCTGCCTCGCGAGCCATCCGCACAGACTCGACCGTCACTCACCGGCTGCCTCGCGAGCCATCCGCACAGACTCGACCGTCACTCACCGGCTGCCTCGCGAGCCATCCGCACAGACTCGACCGTCACTCACCCGGCTGCCTCGCGAGCCATCCGCACAGACTCGACCGTCACTCACCGGCTGCCTCGCGAGCCATCCGCACAGACTCGACCGTCACTCACCGCCTGCTCGCGAGCCATCCGCACAGACTCGACCGTCACTCACCGGCTGCCTCGCGAGCCATCCGCACAGACTCGACCGTCACTCACCGGCTGCCTCGCGAGCCATCAGCACAGACTCGACCGTCACTCACCGGCTGCCTCGCGAGCCATCCGCACAGACTCGACCGTCACTCACCGCCTGCCTCGCGAGCCATCCGCACAGACTCGACCGTCACTCACCGGCTGCCTCGCGAGCCATCCGCACAGACTCGACCGTCACTCACCGCCTGCCTCGCGAGCCATCCGCACAGACTCGACCGTCTGTTCCATGACGCCGTCGTCGGCCGCCACGACCAGCACCACGATGTCTGTGGCGAGCGCGCCGCGCGACCGCATGGCCGTGAACGCGGCGTGCCCCGGCGTGTCCAGGAACGTCACTGTGTCGCCCGACGCTAGCTTCACTGGTTATAAAAATAATACATAAGAATCATAGTACATTGTGCATTAAGGGCCGTAAGAAGGGGATTACTAACGAGATTCTATTAGAATTGGGGATCGTTCTCACCTGTGTTAATACCATGTAGTCCATGTATAAAAAACTTTCAGCCTTTACACTATAATGAAGGTCTTGCTATCAAGGACTTGCTCTAGCTCAGGGCTTCCCAAACTTATTTATACTGTGACGCCCTTGGGACTATGTCATTTTTTTACGGCGCCCCTAACCCCAACCCCCAAAAATACGATTTAACCTATGTAATCTAGTCATCAATACACAACTACCTTGTTTTTCCCCCTAGAACCATGCACCCCAGCTATAACTGGAGCTCTGACGTAACAAATATTTTAAAAAATACAACTGACTTGAGAACTTTTTTTACATCAGTTGTCCCATCAATGGGACAACACAATGGGACTAGTGGGATAGACGGGAATCACCTTCAAAAGCGCCTATATGCTGCGTGATGCCCCCAAACTCCTGGTCCACGACGGAGGTGTCCCTCAGAGCGTCCAGCAGAGTTGTCTTGCCGTGGTCCACGTGTCCCATCACGCAGACCACCGGCGGCCGCGGCCGGAGCGCCTCGGGTGCTGCGGGCGGCGCTGGGACCGCGTCTTTGTTCTAAACAATTTTTTTTAAACATAAAACTACCGTGAGACTCACTCATATTAAATTATATTGTAACGGATAACTCACGTCTTAGACCGATTTTTTTTTTTAAATCTGGTGTTAGGTAAACAGTGGATAATTATTGACCTGTGGTTTAGCAAAAGAGTTGCCTTGGCACGTTATACTATACGTGCTTTAAGCTGAAGTACCAACGAACGAACGCAAATGTAGTTCGGATTTTCGTGGACTAGCAGTTTTATACATTAGACATTTTGAACGAAGGTCAATTGCGAGTCCGACATGTATCTTTAAGAATTTCGTACTTTATAAAGTTAGGTTTTTGAAGTTTTGTTTTTATGAATATTATAGGTAAGTAGGTATCACAGTAGGTATTATAGATAAGTAATTAGGAATTTTGATTTTCGCAACTCAGATTTTCATATCAGCCTTAGTGGAGCCCGCAAAAATATCTGACACGTCTTACCGGCCCTAGAAATTGAGTCGTTTGAGATATTTAAGCACACTTTGTTGTGTCAGATATTATTGCTGGTGCATTCGATGATTAATGGGGTGGAATATTATATTGCATGACATTTGTTCGGCATCCCTGCCCTACAAAGTTCCATGCATACCTCTTCAACCTCCACTTCCTCATCGGGCCTCGGCACCAGTTTGAACCTGCACCCGGATATCTTCACAATGTCCCGGACGACCTGGGGGTTGTGGATTACTGTGTCGGCCCTGTAATCTATGTCGGATGTCTTGTCTGCAAACTCCAGTACTTTGAATACATGATCTGAAAGATGTGATTGTGTTACGGATCCATCCATTCATTACTGAACGTGAACATTGAACAAGCTAATTCAATCGCTTGATAAAATTATGCATATTCATTTTTATGCTAGTGTTATGCTTCTTTATAATTATGCAAGTTTGCTGTTACGCCAAATCTGTTATGCATATTCATATGAGGACAATTAATGTTATGCAAAATAAGGGGCACCCTTAATTAACACTGTCAACCATCAAATGTGGTATAAACCAAAATTAGGTTCATCCTTGAAAAACAGGACTGCCTACTATACTGTGAAGTGGAATAACATAAAGGCTACAGTTCTATATGGACTAAGTACATACCAACATCCTTCCGGAGCACTTCAGCAATTTCTCTGACCGTCATGTTCCTCCATATTCCTACCACTTCCGTGCCTGCCTTTGGTGAATATCTAATAGCTTGCCTTCCCTGAGTGTCTACAGACTGGATAAAAAAATAATATTACATTAGTAAGAATAAAGAAATTAATGATTCTGAGCCAGTAGCCATTGTCGAACACTCTGGTTCACAATCTTTTTTTTTAATATCAAGTAATTGGCAAACGAGCATGCGGGTCACCTGATGGTAAGTGATAACCGCTGCCCATGGACACCTACAGCATTATTAGGACTGCGGGTGGGTTGCCGGCCTAAAAGGGGGCTAAAGGGGGAGGGGGGAAGGAGGGAGAGGAGTTGGGCCTCCAGATCTCCCACTCACTGTACGAAACACAATAGCAAAACTACTTTACTTCAATTTCTACACTTATCTTATACCATGTGACAGAAAAAAGTGGTGTGTAAAATTGTGATTTCAAGTGTGTAATCAACAAGGCCTCAGCTTTCCATTTATAATGCACAATAGTTCAGATTTGGAATTGTTTGGAAGGTAGTCGATTTTAGAGAACATGCTTAAGCCCTCGTATGCGGGAACTAAAAAAAGTACTGCAATCTAGTCTCATCTGTTTAACAAAAATCTGAAGTATTGTGCTTTATAAATGGAAAGCTGAGGCCTTATTGTTTAACACCACTTTTTTCTGTCACATGGTATAAGATGAGTGTAGAAAGAGTTAGTGAATATGATTGTGAACATCAGAAAGGTAAATAGCACTTTATTTTTTCTTTAACCCCTCGTATGTTAGGCACAGATCCGTGTCAAATTGAGCTATCTTTTTTATTTTTATTTAAAAACAAATATTTGTAGGTCTACAAAGTCTGCTGATTTAAATAAACACATATGAGGGGTTAAAGAAAAAAGTACTGTTTGGCTTTACATTACATAGGTAGGTCAAGTCTAAAGATATAGACACGGCCAAAGTTACAAAAATATGTATACACATATGACTTTATGCACTTAACATTAACGTTGTGTATACATATTTTTGTAACTTGGCCATGTTGATATCTTTGCACTTGACTATACTATGTTTACCAGTAGTACTGAGCTTACTGTTTGGTGACTCCCTGGGACTGAACACAATTCAGGAATCCTTGCTATAGTGATTAAAGTGAAAAAAATATTAAATAACAAATAAAAAATACCTTTTCTTCTATTGATCTTCTCTTTTTGCAGCAAACACATGATACTGCAAATTGTCTGGTCCAAATTTGTGCTAAAGGTACTTTTTTAATACTAGCGAATGTTGGCAGTGATTCTCTTTTAACTGATCTAATGGGTAACCTGTAATAAAAGTAAAATTGCAATGTTCAACAAATTAGCCTAGATATTGTTATACAACTAACATGAATTAAAAAAATGCTTTCTATGCGTAGAATGTTTCAGTATATACTTACCGTAACAAAATATTCCTGTACATAATGTATATCTAAAAATTACTATATTACAGAAGTAAATATAATAGTTATTCAATACTTATAACAAGTAGATAAACGCCGAGGTTATGAAGTTTCTAAAATGATTCCTACATCGAAGAAGAAGACATAGTAAAATTGTTGACAAGTTCAGTATGTATTCTCTTCATTGTTAATAACAATGTAAGTTATAATATAAATATTATGGAAAGAAAACGAAAAGGAATTCCGGAAACATAACCTCAACTTTTGACATTTAATATCTACCACAGACTACTAAGAATAAAAAAAGAGACAGACCGTGTGACGACGTACGTTTCGATATCGCTAGATTTTCAGTTGAAAGAGAAGAAAAATTATTAGTTTCCTTAAAAATATTAGCCAGCGAAACAATTCAATATTTTTTAAATGTCATACTCTTAGAGCGGCAAAATATTTTGATATTTTAATATTTTTTTAGTTTAAGTATTATCCTCTTTTGATTGATATTTATTATTCTGCTACTACAAATGTTTTACTGGAGTAAATGTAACAATGGATTACTTTTATTTTATATGTAAATCGTATATTAATTTCATACAGTCATAGTCAAGTAGAACATAACTTAGAACTAAACCTAAAGAAAACCAAAATTATGCAATTTCGACCTCACCAAAAGCAACCATTAAAAATAGATTTTTGTTACAATAATTCAATATTAGACACTGTAGACCATTTTCCATTATTAGGCTTGAATATAGATACACATATAAACTGGAAAAATCACATACAACAAATTGCTAGTAAATTGAATAGGTTTTACTTACGCGCTGTACGATTGAAAAGAACTACCGACACTAAAACTGCAACCTCCGCCTATTATGCGTACGCACACGCTTGGCTGCGGTATGGGATAGTTCTTTGGGGAAACAGCACCAACTCTAACAGTCTTTTCATTTTACAGAAAAATGTATCAGGATTCTCGCAATATAAAAGCACGAGTCAGCTGTCGACCATTTTTTAAAAATTTAGGAATATTAACCTTACCGGGATTATATATTTTAGAAATTTGTACATTTTGTTAACTCTAACTTAACTTTCTTCTCTCTAGCTAAAGATCATTTCACCCGACCGCATAATTTACGATATCAAAACCGATTAGCTTTTGCCAACCTCTACCTTGAAAATATTCCATTCCGGGCCTTATGCGATGTGCATCAAAATATATAATAAAAGTCCAGATTTAATTAAAAGCTTAAAAGGTCAAACATTTAAAAACTGCACTTACTAAATACCTTGTAGAAAAATCCTACTACACTTTACAGGAATTTCTAGAGGATAAGCACTAGCCAGCACTATAAGAAAGTGTACAATTATTAATAATATCTTGTGTTTTACTAAAATTGTTATGTTGACTATGTTTTTAGCTAAGTTTAAGTTTAAGGTACGAGCTCATATCCATATCTGCGCTCATAAGTTTAAGGTTTATTTTAATAATAGCATTATTGCAGTGCCCTTACAGGGTTTGATTCAGTATTTTGTATTGTTTCAAAGCAAATAAATGAGTTTGAGTTTGAGTTTGAGTCATACATAACCTTGATTCAGTCAGATTCAATGAAACCCAGAGACAAGCTTTACTTAATGAAATTAAAAAAATAAATCATAGACTATTACTATTTATGTCCGCCATTCATTCATTCTTTTAGTTGCTTTTTCGTTTTACGATTTAACCCAGAAGCGCACGTAACTTGATTTGTTATCATCGCAGCATAATTGCGCATAAAGTAAATACGTCTGTTGAGTAGCTGAACATATATATTCCAGGCGGTGAGGATTCATCGCCAGCAGCGCAACAGCTCGACCGTCTGACGTGCTCCTGTCGCGAGATCGTATCGTACTTCCAGTGATGCTTCCCTTTTACGTTATCGGTTGCTACGTTCGCTCTGCGAGTGCCTGATGGTGTGGAAACTATGTGCGAATAACGGTCTAGGTAAACAGAGAGAGGACTCAGTATGGGGGCGTTTTTGAACAAGCCCGAGACGAAGAAATATAATGAGAACGGGGAAGGAAACGGTCTTCGATATGGCGTGGCGTCGATGCAAGGTTGGCGCGTGGAGATGGAGGACGCGCACCACGCGCAGTTGACTCTGAACGGGACGCTGTCGGATTGGAGTTATTTCGCAGTGTTCGACGGTCACGCGGGGGCGCGGGTGTCAGCCCATTGCGCAGAGAACCTGCTCGAGTGTATACTGCAGACGGATGAGTTTCGACGCGATGAAATCGCGGAAGCCATCCGCGCTGGCTTCCTCGACCTCGACAAGAAGATGCGGGAGCTCCCAGAGCTATCAAACGGCGAGGAAAAGTCGGGCTCCACAGCGGTCTGCGCGTTCGTGTCGCCGAAAAAGATATACATAGCAAATTGTGGCGACTCCCGCGCTGTGCTAGCTCGTAACGGCCAACCTATATTTGCTACGCGAGACCACAAACCGGAGTTACCTTCTGAGAAGTCGCGTATAGTCCAAGCTGGTGGTTCAGTTATGATTCAACGTGTGAATGGGAGCTTAGCTGTATCTCGAGCGCTTGGTGATTATGAATACAAGAAGGTGCTTGATCGAGGTCCTTGCGAGCAGTTGGTGTCTCCTGAGCCTGAAGTGTCTACGCATGAGAGGTCAGAGGCAGAGGATGAGTTTCTGGTGCTGGCCTGCGACGGGGTCTGGGATGTAATGAGTAACGAGGCACTCTGCGCCTACATTCACTCGTTGCTGCAGTTGACGGATGACCTAGTGGCTGTGACCAATCAAGTCATTGATACTTGCCTTTATAAGGTAAATATGGACTTTTTATTTGTTATTTTTTAATCCTATATATTAATGAAGCTTTAGTACACCAAATGTGACAATGTCAGCCTCATGGGGAGCCTCTGATACATGTTACTCTCTCTTGTACTGAAACCATTTAGATGCAAAGGCCTGTCTAATGAACCTGTGAATCAACACTGCTTCTTCAGGAAGTGGTTGACTCAGAATCACATTTACAACCAACTCATGCCATCCAAATACCAGCTTTTCATTTGCTTGCTTCAAAAATTCTCTTCATATTTACACAAAAATTATGGAACTCATTTGCTATTTGGCTAGCTCAAACTCAAACACAACATTTATTGACATAAAAAACACTACATCACAACAAAAACACAGTAAAAACATTAATAGAAGAGAGAAAAAATTAGAGACATTCTAGCTTGGCTTGAAATTGAACCTGAAGGGCATTCTTGGCAATTAAGTTGCTGTTGGGTAACTATTGTTGGAAATCGAATTTAAACCACAAGTCATGAAAAAAACCAAAGTCTGGTCATATGGTAACTAAACTTTTACATAATTTTTGATTTCCACATACTGACCCATGGAAACCTTGCATAGGTTTACCCCACAAATGCGGGAACTAAAAAAAATACTGAATTCTAGTCTCATCTCTTTTAATAAGCAGAAATTCTGCTGATTTAAAAAAAATGCAAAAAGATAGCCATAAATTTGGCACGGATCCGTTTCTATGCACACAAGGGGTTTAGCTACTTCCTGTCAAGGTGTTGCACCTTTTTAGGGTTCCATAGCCAAAATGGCAAGAATAAAACCCTTATAGTTTCGCCATGTCTGTCTGTCTGTCTGTCCATTCGCGGCTTTGCTCAGGGACTATCAATGCTAGAAAGCTGTAGTTTTGCACGAATGTATATTTAAACTATGCCGACAAAATGGCACAATTCAAATTTAAAGAAAATCTTAGAGTACCTCCCATAGACGTAAAGTGGGGGTTTTTTTTTTCATCCAACCTCGTAGTGTGGGGTATCGTCGGGTAAGGTCTTTTAAGACCACTAGGGGGTTGCGAAAACTATTAAGTGATTTATTTGCAAAATATTCAACTTTAAAGTGCAAATTATCATTAAAATCGAGCATCCCCCCCCCTCTAAAATCTAACTGGTGGGTGGAAAAATTTGATAAAATTCAGAATGGTAGTAAGTATATCAAGCTTACAAGGAAAACTATAATGGTTTAAGTTTTCTTGAGAATTATTAGTAGTTTAAGAGTAAATAGCAGCCTAAGGTATAAAATATACCTAAACTTGGAATATTCCGTACAAAATACGAAATCCTTAGAAAAATATTACTTAATTTTTTCATAATGGCTACTGAACCCTATTTCGAGCGTGTTCGACACGCTTTTGGCCGGTTTTTTTGTTGAGGCTTTGAACACTCCAGGTGATATGCCAGCCTCATGGGTGCTCGCTCAGTTCCCTACAAAAGGGACAGATCAAAGAAATCGAATTTGTCTGATGTTGTCTCTGAGAAGCAACAATTGACCTGGCCATTGCGCATGGAACCCAATACCTCAAGAACTCTTCTTCTCAAGTCTGAGTTCCAAACACATTCCAACAACTAATTATGCATACATATAGCAGACATATTATTTCAAAACAGAAAGACTCAGAAAGACTTAAGATTGGTTTTTTGGAATCTTTTTGTATTTTTTATTTCAATTCCAAATTTTTACTTTTACGGTCATCCCGTAAAACCGAAATTGAAAATACAAACTGAAATATAGATGCAGAGAAAAAACAGAAAAATAAGACCATCACTGGGAATCGAACCCAGGTCCTCGGTAATCCGTACCGCGTGCTATACCGCTACACCACTGATGGTCAAACGACACGAATTTCCCTATGCACCTCATATCTCAGCTTGTGTTTCTTACTTAGTCACTTAAGCAGCGGCAGAAAGACTTGTCTTCATTCATCAGTACAACTAGGTTATGCTTGCATGTTCATCCTTGTAAAACTAAGGATTATGCTAGTTCCTGTCCTGAGAAATAAGTACTTAAACAAAAAGAATCTTCAATCAAAATTTCAGCTTTCTAGACTTGTTGATTTTGGTTGTGTGTTGGCTGATGGGTCAGGGCAAACATTTTTAATTATACTGTAATAAAGTTCATTTACTTCAACGGCAACTAATAAACAGTCTGTGTATCAAAAATAAGTGTTTAGATATTTCTAAATGACTCATGTGCCCATAATACTTCTGATATCTTAAGTATACAGTATTTTTATCTTAGCTAATTTATCTTTCAATAGTAATTGGTTATTTATTACAAAGAAATCTCATGTGTGGATATGAGAGTACACAAACTTTGTGTTCATGGAAATATGAATGAAAAAGTAATATTAATGTGGTGTGTTAGGTCAAGGAATTTGAATAAAGTGATCTTTTTGCAATAAAAATAAAAAATAAACAAGAAAGTTTCATGTGATAATTTAAAAAATTAAATTAAAATCTGTTTATTTCATGTTTTTCTACACACACATATTATTGTTGTTAGTTTGACTTGCTCGAAGTGTTAGCTATACATGTATTTTATATTAAATTAAATAAATAAGTAAATGAATAAGGAAGTTCATGTTGGACAGAATCACATTTATGTAAAAAAAATATAGTGTGTAAATGAATTTCATCTAAAGTGAATATTATAAAGAGAAAAAGATTTATTTGTGTGTTGGTTTGTATTGGAGAAACATAAAAAAACCATTGAACCAATTTTTATATTTTTAAAATGTTACTATCAGCAACATAAACAGTTGCAGGAAAAAGCTACTAGGTACTTTTATGTAAGAAAAGACAAACAAAACCATTGGTTTATTAAATAATCCATTAAAATAGATTACATTGAGATCATTACATGACTGTTCTAATTATTCTTGTTCATGTTCTATTACCTATTAAACAAGTAGTTACATTAATCATGGATCATGATGGGTCTATGTCATGAACATGAATTTATAACATCATAACAATAGGTGATTATTTAATTTGTGATTATAGACTATGGTATTTGACTATTTTGTATATGTTTTATAAATTAAAACTACACAATGTCTGTTATCGAATAGAAAAACAATTTTTAAGCCACCTTTACAAATTTTCTCTTTGCTAAACACTATCTGTATATCTATATTTTTATAATAATATTAAGATATGGCAAAATCAGGAGTTGTCAAATACCGTATTAAACATCTCTTATAATATCAGTACAAGGTTGCAAAAGCACTTACAAAATGTAACTACAGAATGCAGATTGGACATAGAAGTTAGGCCTTCAATTCAATTCAATTCTTGAAAGTATAGCTCCATCGATACTATCGATGATTCCGCCAATGTTGAGGTTGGAAAAGACACTATCAGTTTAGTTGTTGTTTGGTAGATTCAGTGTGCGGTAATCGGATCCTTTTTATCGGGTTCTTTTTTATGGCTTTCACCCTACCCTTGCTGTTTAAGCAAGATGTATTTTGACAGTGTCGATGTAGACTGAGGACTGATGAGGAGACTTTAGTTTATGTAATTTTGATTTTGGAGGAGGAACAGACTGGAGAACTAAAACAAGGTTGTTGCCTACAAGGTTGTCCAGTCAGACTAACTCAATCACCTTCAGAAATAACATCACTTTTGAGGTTAATTGTAAAACAGCTATTATAGAAAAAGTTGTTATCAAAATCGGACCAATCTGTAGAAAGATATGCAGGAGAAATTGTGTTTTTTGGTCCTAACTCCCTCTCCAATTTTACAGGGCAGCAAAGACAATATGAGCATCGTTCTGGTGACGTTCCCCGGGGCGCCGAAGCCGAGCGAAGACGCGCAGCGGGCCGACCGCGAGTTGGACGACACGCTGCGGCAGCGTCTCACAGGTTGTTATCACTCGCTACTGCATGCCTGCTCGCACAAACACAGGGACGATAGGGCTAACGAGACCACTAATGATGCCAGGGGGTAGATAACTTACTAAAAAACCTGCCCCCTGTACCACTAAAATTACAAATGTTACAAATACACGTAATTTAATTGACATGATATATACTCAACTCAGTGGCACAAAATTTGGCCCACTCTACATACAAAATTACCTATTACGGCGGCATACATTTGAGGGCCAGATATTTTGCCGCTTAGTATATAAAAAAACGTGTCAATCACTTGTAACATTTGTGGTCTGAAAGTATAGATTTAGAACATACCACCTTAAAAATCAGTTTTTCAAGGGAAAGTGTTAGTTAATGCGTAAACATCGTTATGAATAATGAAGGTTTCAAAACGTATAAAAAGTGCGAGCTTATAATAGAAACGGTTCCATTCTTCCATTGTGGGCATGGGCACTGATCTGCTCTCAAAGAAGACTTAGGATGTATTTCCCACGGGGTCCAGCACTAATTGGGAAATTCGCGGATACAATTAAATTCCTCAAGATGTAGTCCTTCACCATATTGCTCTGAAAAATAAAATAAAAACACTGGTTTGAACCCACAATCCTCTGCTAAAGAGGCCCCAAGGCACTAAGCTATCACTGTTTTACATGGTGCAGAATTCAAAATGTAATTTATAGCTCTGATATTGATATATCGTAAAATCTTCTATTGGTGGTGTATCGACTTTGGTGTCAAATGCATTGTTACTTGTATTGAGTGCTCTAAGAGCGAAAAGTTATGCATGTCTGTCTTCTTTTTAATTATGAGAGAGAGGCAAACCAGATGGGGAATGATCACCACTGCTCATGAGTACCAATAACTCAAGGAGTGTCATTGGCCTGTGCCGGCCTTTAAAGAAAGTTTGTCCTTTATTTTTTTTTTATTAATCTCCGTTTCACGTGATAAATGGCCAAGTAAATTTAATGAATGACTGTGATGATTAATTTTGCCTGAGGCAAAGGTCTTCAGGACTTATGTAAATATGCACTTAGGAATTATGGGCTACTCAGTGTTTTACAAAGTATCATGATATCATTCTATTACCTATCAATATTGATTTAAATCATCCAATGTTTGACGCGAAATATTCTTTTTCTTGTGCCTATTTACTGAAATTGTAACATATTACATATCAGCACTAAGTACATCTACAGTGTGAAAAAAATGAGTTTAACCTCCATATCTCCGGTAGGACCTTGTGCAAGGTCCGCCCGGATTGCTACCACTATCTTGCTCGTTAATCCTGCCGTGAAGCAGCAGTGCTTGCACTGTTGTGTTTCGGCGTGGAGAGTAAGACAGCCGGTGAAATTACTGGCACTTGAGGTATCCCATCTTAACCCTCTAGGTTGGCAACGCATCTGCAATACCCCTGGTGTTGCAGATGTTTATGGGCGGTGGTGATCTCTTACCATCAGGGGACCCACTTGCTCGTTTGCCATACAGTTGAATAAAAAAAAATGTATATCCTATGTGGCAGACGGATACCTATGTATGATGCCGTCTCTATTTATTCTGTTCGATTAAACACAGGCGGCATCACAGGTATCGTATAGACGCATAGATGTCGCCTAGCGCTGAGTAATTCGCAAATTATACAAATAGGTAACCCTCGGGAACGCATTGGGAAATTTCTTTGTGAAATTAAAGCTTGGCGGTGGTGTAGGGCACAGCACGTGATTGACATAAACGCTTCAATAGATTTTGTCAAAAAAGTAAAAGATAATTTAATGAAGGTATATTCACTTACATAAATAAATAAATACATAGCTAGTGATATTAAATGATATTTTACCGGATCTTTAGAGCTATCTTCAATAGCCCTTCCTCTTAGCGTCGCGTTGCTCTTAAGAGGAAGGGCTACGAATTAGCCCGAAACATGTTGAGCTAAACTCGATTTAAGACGTCAGTTATCCGGTATAATATCGTTTAATATCAGTGAGTGTCACGGTTTCACATAGTCATTGAACTTTGGAAGTTGTCAAGCAGTCTCGGACGGCAATGCACTGTGTTCTATTATCTCTAATATCAATATGCAGTAAAGTGCATACTTTATTCAGCTCAAGGGCGTCTTGTAGGGCAACGGTTCATGTCCATCTAGGTCGCGTACCGAACTATGCGCTTCGCATACCTTTCTGCAATCGATAGGCTATAGGCTCAGATCAAGCTATAGGTCTGGCCCTATATTACGAAGTGCAAAATTTTGGTTTTCGTTTCTTGTACTTTTTAATACGAGAGTGCCAAGGACGGTACGGTGGGAACTCGGTTTTCGAATTTCGTAGTAGCTCCGCGGGTCTAGAAATATCGATCGACATCTTTTTAAAAACGCGGTTAAGATTCAAATCAGGTGAATAATTGTTAATCTTGTATACGTACAAGTCGAAAATTTAATTAGCGTTTGTTTGTCCAGTAGATGTCGAAACAGGTAACCAAGGGGAGTTGGAAACTAGGTTCGACATTGATCGTCTGCCGTCTGTTAATATTGAGTCTCAAAATTTGATTCACCAATGAACTTTTAGGAAATTTAATGTTCCTCGACAATTTTGTATGCAAAATGTGCTTAGTTTAAAAAATTAAAGCAAAAAAATAGTGTCCTCCCATATAACCTGTAAAAGTTTCATTAGCTTAGGAGTACTTTTCAACTCCTCTCTTTTTTGACATAATTATCTACTGGACTACAAGTCGAAAATTTTAAAAGAGCTGTATTTTGGTATCACAAGGTTGGGGAAAATAATTTGTATTGTTTGGGGAACCCCTTTAATTTTGTAGGTAACTTAAGTTTTTTTTTGTGATTTGTTATGGTAGCCATAACTTCACACATTGACATTTCAAGTGTTTACCCACTTATTACAGTTTAAATAGTACAACCATGTGACAGACTGATGGATAGACAGCGGAGACTTATATGGTCTCGTTGGCACTTTTTATGTACAGGATGTTTAAAGTAATACAGATATTTTTAATTAATAGATCTTTACATCCTTTGATAATGGTTTCAAACGGAAAGAAACTAAACTTATCTTTACATTTTTCAAGGCTGTCTAAACAAACACTAAACTAAGATGTATAAAGACACAGGAGGATCCTCTGTTACATCCATGATCGTCTTTGCGGTAACGTGGGTTATCGGGCGAGGAGCATAAACACGCACAACAATGTTCCACACTTTTAATAAATACCAGTACGATAATCTGATCGTTAAAATCAACCAACACTATACTTATAAAGAAACAACAATCACATAAAGCGTTCTGCAGAACACGTGGTGCTAACACTCGATGCAAAAACAGATTAATTCCTTTTAATACTTCTCCTTTTCTACACCGCTGTCTAAACAACCTTTTTCTCCTTTTGACTACCTCCTTTTTTTAACTGCACCAGTGTTCTGCATTACGCTAGAGGCAATAGGACAATGTGTCACTTATTTTATGTCCTACCCTCTCTAAGTATTGATTTGATAGGTTTGACAATCGACGCGCCGTCATGTACTTTTTCTATTTTCCTATCATCAAGAACGGAAGATGACAAAACAGCCATATGCCAAATTACCAAACTGTTTAAGAATCATGACTTCCACATTTTTATCAGTAATAAATAATATGAAATTCTACACAAATATAAATTTGCTAGAACATCTGTGCACACATTGCCAAGGGTGATATCAACCAACAATTTTAACATTACCAATACCAATACATTTTTATTACGTAACGCGTTTGTGACCTTTATTTGATATCATTACGAATTAAACCTCTGTCCTTCAAAGGGCAGGCATAAAACAGTGAATAAGACAGATATTTTACAGCTTCTGACTAGGTACTTACTTAGTTTTTTTCTTATTAAATATTACATGATATGACATATTTTTCTTGTCTAGGGCTGGGCCTACATTCTGTGTCTTTTCACCGTATCGTGTTTCCGCTGAATAGCACCGTCGAGTAAAGTCAAGTGCAAAGATATCAACACAGCTAAAGTTGCAAAAATATGTATACATGACTTTATGCACTTCACATTAAGGTCGTGTATACATATTTTTGTAACTTTGGCCGTGTCGATATCTTTGCATTGACTGTACTAGGTATGATCGTTAAGCAAGCACTGGTAAAAATCAAACTTCTAAGTCAAAACAATCAAAATATACGGTCATTAAAAAAGGTGTTTCCATACAGATTGCCGTAAACAAAAAACCTATAAGGTACCTGCAGGGCTACCACGAAACTCGAAACTCAAGTTCGTGTCGTGCGGTGCCTCTCGCTCTCATATTAAATAGTATAAGTGTCAGAGGGACCGCATGAGGCACGACACGAACTTCGAGTTTCGAGTTTCGTAGTAGCCCTGCTGAGGTCGGGCGACGGGTGGTTCTAGAAACTTCAAATTTGGTATGAAGGTAGCTCATTTTTTGTTTGTCTGTCTATATCAGTAATCATCTAAAAGGTACGTTTTGCTTTGGAATGGGGCTCTACTAGCACAGATATCTAAAAATTTGAACGAATCCCTCGGTGCGCTAGTCCGACTCGCACTTGGCTGGTTCTTTATTGGTCAGTTTTGCTAATTGGCAATTTACTTAGTTCGTCAAATGGTTTGCGTAGACGTAGAGGATAGAAATGGCGGTAAATGCGATCATTATGGCATCTCGAATAGAAACTACAAAGTAATAATAATGTTGGCCCTCGGTGTTCATGACGTCATCCCATGTTTATGTCAAAATGTCGTATGTGCTATACTGTAATGATGTTCACACTGGCGTTAATTAACTCTTATCATCACAGGAAAACCATAATCATATAGGAGTTATAGCTGCGGTTCGAAAGTCTAGCAGTGACCGTTTGCGCAGAAGTACGAAATAAGGTATCGCGGGGGATTGAGCGATGCGCGGGGCGGGGGCTGTCACATGTGCAGAAATGAATTGTCATCGGTAGATTTTCGTTCTGCTGGCTGTATCGACCAAAGGATAATTGTTGGTTGAAAGACTTCTAAACGGGTGACATCTTCGAATAAATACGTTACTTACTACCTTAATTTTTAAAAGATTTCATTTTACAAGTTGACGCGGAATGTAGGTACGCATCAAAATCCGTTGCGTGGTTTAAAAGTTCTAAGCCGTAGGTACAGATCACCTGCCAGAAGTTAGACAAGTGTTAGCATGGTGAATGGTAGTGTTGATCTGGTGATGATCACTGGTTGAGTTCGAAAGGTTCGCCTAGTGTGGTGCTGGTGATAGTTGGGTCTGTGTGATGTGTGTGTGTTCTTACAGCGTAGAAGCGGAAGAGCTGCATGAACACACAGGCGTAGCTATCGTAAGATCGCGGATGAGCAAAGTAATAGGCAGACGACTAAAAAAAACTGTTTAGTTAGTCAGTTAGATAATTAAAAAATATTGTACATGTATTTTTTCTTTCGTTTGACAAACAAAAAATGACGAGGATACGGTGCTTAGAAGTTTCGAGTGAAGTCACTATACTGGTACGATTTTTACCTAATAGTGTCGTCACAAGCCCCCACCCCGGAAGTTTGATGATCTATACCTTTGTCGATTTTTAATAACGTGATAAACCAAAAAATACGTGTCCCATATTTTTCCATAATGTAACTGTCGGACTAAATAGAATGATATATTTTTAACCCAGTCGTCATCCCTATTGTTCTCGCCCGCGTGGACTTCGGTTTTCGCGTGCTGTTTCCTCGGGAACTGCATTTTTCCGGGATAAAAAGTAGCCTATGTCACTCTCGGGCCCATAAACTATCTCTATGCCAAACATCACGTCGATCCATCGCTCCGTCTGGAAGTGAAAGACGGACAAACATACAAACACACAAAACACAGTATGGATATGGGTTATAGACCTCTGCCAAGCAACGCCTGATTAATTTTATGAATTACTTTATCTAAAAGTAACGCTGATCCCTAATCGGTGCAAGGTACCTAATTCGTAAAACATTATGTTATGCATTAGCATAAATCAAATATACCACCCATAACATTTGCATATGCGCATGGCAGCGAATATATATGTATTTATGGTTCAACGACTAACAAAGCCTTAGAAGTGGCATGACATGTTCATATCTATAATCTTTGGGGTAGCGGCGGCAATTAGAACTGGAAAGAATAAACAACGTGATGACGTCACTGTTCCCACGATTTCACGTAGATTGCCTATTAACGCGAACGTTGTCCGTTAATTAAGTGTTACTAGTTTCTGTTTAACCGGTTTCGAAGTCATTTCCAGTTGGTCCGCTTAATTTGCTTGTGAATACACTGCGTTTAACTTTGGCTTGCTCCTCCGGTAACACACGTGTAAAGCCACATTTAGACAATGTTTTAATGTTTTACCCCCTTATTCATAAAACTAAACAAGCCTATGTTAACTAACAAATGTCTTTGTCCCTTTCTAACAAATACAAATGTCGAAGTGACAGATAAGGACAAACGAATTTTAGCGGCATTTTAACTAAAATAGGTTTGATTGTCGTTTATGAATAAGGGGGGTTAATGTTTACAATGCGAGCATTTGCATGCAACTTTGTTTGATCAACTGAATTTATTGTCCCTCAATAGACCGCAATGTAACGCAATTCGCGTGCAAGGTGCGTCTACTAAATAGGGCTTTAGATAGCGATATCAATATGACATAGTCATGTGTTTTCATGCAAAAAAGACCGCCGCTCTTGGGTAGCTCTAGGCGCCAGCAGGGCTACTGCGAAACTCGAAGTACGTGTCGTGCGGTCCCTCTGACACTTATTCTATTTAATACGAGAGCGAGAGGGATGGTACGATACGAACTTTGAGTTTCGTAGTAGCCTTGCAGATACCAAGGGGCGCCATTTTCCAGTTTCCAGTGCAAAATAAAATTATGATGGCGCCTTTTGGACAATCTCGCTCTACCTTGATCAACAGACCCTAAGGCCGCTTGTAGACGTCCGTTGTTTTTACCGGACAACGGATCGTCTTTGCGGTGTTTTATGGCTTTGTCGCCGGACAAGTGTCCGGTGCATGTGCACACATTCGTTGTAAGCCATAACAACACATAACTGCAACTCCGGCAAAAAAACGTTCCGTTGTCCGGAGAAAACAACGGACGTCTACAAGCGGCCTAACATCACGAAAATCACAAAATGCCAACGCTTTTCAAACTAGTCTTTGCGGTACGAAACTCTAAAAACAGAACTTGATTCTTAGCAGTTTTTGCGTTTTTGAAATCCAATTTGAAGTCTATAATTGGATCAGATCTAGTCACGAAATGCGGGAAACTCCAATCTCCTTTTGACACGATAGAAAGTCGGAAATATGTTATAGACTAGCTTTTGCCCGCGACTTCGTCCGCGTGTACTGTAGTTATCAGGGCATATGTTTTAATTCTTCTTCTTCTTTGTCGTGTTCTTCATTCCTGAAGGTCGTCCCCGTCTTGAAAAGCCTTTACTTTTAAGCCTCGGCCTGTATCAGCGCTGCATGCAAAGTGAGCCCCGTGATCGCCTTAATTTGATCCGACCATCGGGTTGGTGACCGTCCTCTGGGCCTTTTCCCCTCTATTTTGCCTAGCACTATCAGTTTCTCGAGGTTGTCTAACTCCCTTCGAGCCATATATATGGCTAAAATAGCCGAGTACTCGCTGGTAGCAGGTCGTGGACAATCTGGTTCTGACATTCAGCTGGTCGAGAATGGATTTGTTGGTTCTCTTTGCTGTCCACGGTATGCGTAGCATCCTCCTCCAACACCACATCTCAAACGCTTCGATCTTTTTCCGGTCAGCCGCACGAATAGACCACGATTCAGAGCCATACAGAAAGATCGAGAAGACCAGAGATTGCACAATCTCTACCCCCATTTTACCCCTTTAAAGGTAATTTTATCCATTTCACCTACACAGATAATTTTTAATTCTAATCAAGAACTTGTATACCTATTTTCATACTTCTAAGTCCAGAAATGAGAAAATTTCCATGCAATCTTTACCCCCCATTTTACCCCTTTAGGGGGGAATTTTATCCATTTCACCTACACAGATAATATTTCATTGTAATCGAGAACTTATATACCTATTTTCATACCTCTAAGGCTAGAAATGAGAAAATCTCCATACAAACTTTACCCCCCATTTTACCCTTTTAGGGGGGAATTTTAACCATTTCACTTACACAGCTAATTTTTAATTGTAATCGAGAACTCAAACACCTATTTTCATACTTCTAAGTCCAGAAATGAGAAAATTTCCATACAAACTTTACCCCCCTATTTTACCCGTTTAGGGGGGAATTTTATCCATTTCATCTAAATACATAATTTTTTATTGTAATCGAGAACTTATACACCTATTTGCATACTTCTAAGTCCAGAAATGAGAAAATTACATATAAACTTCACCCCCCTATTTCACCCCCTTAGGGGATGAATTTCTAAAAATCCTTTCTTAGTGCTCACTTACGCCATAAAAAGAACCCCTGTACCAAATTTCAAGTTTCTAGGCCCAGCGGTTTGGGCTGTGCGTTGATCTATAAGTCAGTCAGTCAGTCAGTCAGTTTCTTCTTTTATATATATAAGGTAAAAAAATAATTTATAATACGAGCTTCTTTGCTGAATGTACTTTTTGTTCAATGTAGTACTTGCATTGTCATATTTGTCATCCACCTACTAAATTTCAAGTAGTCAATCCGATCACTGTACGAAAGAGAAAAAAAACATTTATTCGTGTAAACAAGAAATAAAATGAGTGAATGAATGAATGTTACGAAACGGTCCAAGATCAGCAAACTGCCGGTCTTGCGAACAGCGCTGATCTTCCTTTGAGGCCATAAAGGTTATAGAGTGATGTGGGGTAAACGGACGCAGTGGGTAAGTGTACGCAATCACATACATTTCGGTCTGAAAAATGTATGGGATTGCGTACACTCACCCACTGCGCACGTTTACTCCACATGACTCTACATTGAAAATACATTAAAACAAATTGAAACTGACACAATTTTTAGACTCCTAAAGGCATACTTAATATTTTTGCACTCTTAGGGGCTGTTTCACCATCCAATGATTAGTGTTAAGTGACGGTTAAATGTGATGCCGTCTCTATTTGTTTTGTTTGATTAGACGGAGATGGCATCGCATTTAACCGTCACTTAATACTAATCAGTGGATGGTGAAACAGCCCCTTAATGTACGAAACGGCGGTGCAGGTTTATGGGACTATCATATCATGAGAACCTAAAAATATTATTCACAGATTCATATACCGTACCTGTCAACGACCTGTGTCGCGTTTCAGTCTGTCGCAATATTTTTAAAATATTCGGCTGCCTCGCCAGTCACGGCATACAATTTGTATGCACCGATGTTTTCGCGTAGTTTTCCATTTTTAGTATCGGCCCATTTGAGGTTGTACCGTGATTTGATTTGACTTAGTGTTTTAGCTTACGAATTATTTATGAAAGATTAGTGTTGTTCATCATCCCGGGCTATGCTATGCTAGGACTTGGGCTGTAGAGTCCATGTGATGTGACCCTAGTGCGGATTGGGAACTTTACACACACACCATAGAAAAGAGGCCATAGCCATCAAACCACTAGGCCACTACAGTTGTAATTACTTGGTTTTTAATTTTTGATCAATAAATGTACTAACTAAATTACTCTTTTAAAAAATAGGCTTAGGCTGCTAGCATGTGAGTCGTCGTTGACGGTAAAATAAAACCTTTTTCGACCACCATCAAACCTATCTTTACTTATTAAAACAAGTACTTTCGTTTACTTAATTAATGAGGTTTTTAAAATGTACTCGCCACGTGAGATTGCTAGACAAGATCAATTTAAGTTAAAAATTGATTTTGACTTCAATTAAAGATAATGTAGAGTACTTGTAGATAGATACATAACTTTTTCGACATCAAACTTAAAATAATACACAATTTACAGAAAAGAAACATTTGATGATGTATAAATAAACAAACAGTACTTGTCGAACCACATCACTATTGCGAATACGTCTTCATAAAACTTTATCATAAACATAATCGTGTTAATGTTTTTTTTTCGTGAGCGCTTTTCTTTAATGCGTGACTCAGTTTACCAATGGACCAATTCGATGTTAGAACGTGTGTTTGTTGTAGTATTTCCATTAAATTTAGAGATTTTAGTCCATACTTCCTTATAAAGACTCGAAGCGGTGCTAACGCGTTTATGACCGGCATCTTTCCCTTTAAGGCAGCTGTAGAGCGAAAGGAATGGATGTATGACACTTGTCCTATTATAGAAAGAAAATAATGGACAAAATACACATTGACCATGATAATATTTATGCTAGTTGTCGCTAGTATCGTATCGTGTGGTCCGTTTTACAACATTTGTGTCCATTTTGCGATTGGTTAAATAACTAGGTGAGACAATCGTAATTCGCATGTAATTATAATGTAATGTCTCTACATCGACATTGGCAAAATATATGTTGCTAAAACAGCAAGGGTAAAAGCCATAAAAAAACCGGCCAAGAGCGTGTCGGACACGCCGGAAATAGGGTTCCGTAGCCATAACGAAAAAAATAAGTAATATTTTTCTAAGGATTTCGTATTTTGTACGGAATATTCCAAGTTCAGGTATATTCTATACTTTAGGCTGCTATTTACACTTAAACTGCTAATAATTCTCAAGAAAACTTAACCGTTATACTTTTCCTTGTAAGTTTGATATACTTACTACCATCCTGAATTTTTTCAAATTTTTCCGCCTACCGGTTTAAATTTTAAAAGGGGGGGGGGAGGGGGGTGCTCGATTTTAATGAAAATTTGCACTTTAAAGTTGAATATTTTGCAAACACATCACTGAATCGTAAAATCGTTTTAGCAACCCCCTAATGGTTTTAAAAGACCTATCCAACGATACCACAGTACCACACACTACAAGATTGGATGAGAAAAAAAAATCACCCCCACTTTACGTCTATGGGAGGTACTCTAAAAAAATATTTTTGAATTTTTTATTGTACCATTTTGTCGGCATACTTTACATATTCGTGCAAAATTACAGCTTTCTAGCATTGATAGTCCCTGAGCACAGACACGCGGACGGACAGACAGACATACAGACAGACATGGCGAAACTATAAGGGTTCCGTTTTTGCCATTTCGGCTACGGAACCCTAAATCACTAAACGAGTCAATTATAACGTCAAACGGACCTCACGATACCTAATAGCGCTACCTAGCAATATTTCGCCGGTCAAGAATCCTTTATTTCAAGAAATTTACAACTATATAAGATTGGTATAAAATACAGTTTAGGGTTTAGGTTTATTTTATTATAAAAACAGTTGCTAGATAACACGATGAAAAAAGTTAGATGGGTAAAGGTAGATGGGTTTGTGTGATTTGTGTGTGTTCTTACAGTGTGGAGGTGGAGGAACTGCACGAACACGCATATTTTGCGTAAGCTTAGCTATCGTAAGGTCGCGGGTGAGCAAGGAAATTCTTTTAGTTCATTGAAAAAAGTTCCTCTAATTGGACGAACTTTTTTCATTTCCTATTTCTGTTCTTTAACAGTCTCTTCCAAAGTTATATCAAATGACGATTGTGCATTATGTCCATTATTTTATAAAACTTTCTTTATTTCGATTCGACATGTTTCCAAAGGGATGGATGCTTCTAGCACTAAACGCAAGCACCTAGTTTAAGATGTAACATACTTGCCCCTTTAAGTACAATTAGATTAGTGCCATTATGTAGTTTAATTGTTTTTTTAATTAGTACTATGTTAGCATGTAGGTTAGTATGGGTTTTTAATCTTCTCTTCAACTTGATATTGCAAGGTATACTCTACCTCAGTGGGGTTAGAAATGGCGGGAGACTTTTTGCCTTTTCACACGTACCGGTTGCTGGGTAGTCGAAACTTGGTATCCAGTGATGGGGTCCATACCACACTAAATTCCTGCAGCGTGGAGGACACAACAATAGAGAAAATTCTCGCTAGGCGAATGTTAAGCCTAATCTAGCTTCAAATGTATCAGAGTTATTTATCCAGCACGGCCATTTATCACACGTGTACAGGGCACTGTACGGTTTGAAAACTGTCAACAAGTGGCACATATCAATTTTAACAAACTTTACACAAAGTCTACACCGAACGACCTGGGGCAAAAACAGTGTATCTAAAATAAATTTTTAGATAGCTTTTTATTAGCAAGTTGTACTTCGAAATAATTTATCTATGGAGATCTAAAGTAGTCTTCCGCACTGGCTCGATACGGTTTTACCCCACCTTGATTCACCGTAGAAATTGCCTTTTGGTCCGGTAGCAAAGAAAGGCAAAATAAGTAATTTTGAAGTCCGGTTGATTGACAATTAATGTTGTTGAATAATAAAGGTTTCTAGGTTAAAAGTGCCCTCTGGGTGAGGTTTCTTGAATTTTGAGAAACAAACACTTAACTGATCATTTGTTGTACCTTTTCACGTTGTGATAAAGTTTCACGAAAGGTCAGTTGTCTGTTGTGCATTATTTAGCAATTCTATTATTATCCGAGACATGATTTCTTCCCTTTAATATATTGATGCGTACTAGTAAATGTACATACTTTTTATACTTTCCATTTAACGAAACCATGAGAGCATGCGTCTTAATAATTAGAGTATAAATCTTTTTGAAGTCCCGTTTTAATCCATATCAGTGTTCATTTACTTTATAGATTTATAGATAATACAAAGATGAAGTTACCATTATTGTTTATGAATGTGATTATTTTATTTATTTTTATTTATTGTTATTTATTTTACGGGGAACAGAGTTGGTTGGGGTAAGTTCGGATGCACCTTAACGATAGGTAATAAGGTTTTGATCCAATAATTACCTCTTAATCCGATTATCCGAGCTTGTCTTAACTATTATTATACCAGTGTTATTGTAGCATGTGTGAAAGTCAACGCTGATTAGAAAAATTAAAAAATGTTTCTATGTAACCTGAGAGTGATATAACATTAATGTTTTATGAGTGTCCTAATATAACTTAAGTTTTCTCAAGCAAATATATTTAATCACTTTTACAAAATTGACAGGTATATTTAAATATTAAGGATTTTATAGACTCAACAATAGACTTATCTTATCATATGGGTCATACATAAGTCACGACTCAAAAGATCTTGTATCATTATGCTTATTGATTATTAGTTATTTTTACTTCGTAGTAAAACAAAACTGTTTTCTCGTGGCCGTGACTCGACAGATATAAATAGTTAAGGTGCCACCCAAAACAATTAATTTCTTGTTTTAAAAAGAACGTAAAAGACGGTTTTCTATTTAAACTAAAATATGTTGAACGTAATTGTCGTAAGTTTTATGCTAGCACGGTTTGTGTTCATTCCAAATTAAATCATGACAATATTCAATTTATGATTCTAGATGCGATTTGATTTTAATTTGGTATAACTTTTTGAATATGCATATTATTATGTTACTATGTCAGCGATATCTTTCTTTTGTTTTATTAAAATAATCGAACTCATAATTTTTTGATAAAACAATGTTACAAATTCGTGGAAAATAACTGGAAATACTTCTATTCTATAATTTTAAATACGTAAAACTTTCTATTATATCGAGTAATATTTTTTAAATAATTTTGATAGGAGTTGAATTTTTAGAAAAGCAATATTATAATGTACTTAAACAAGTCATTTTCGGCCTGGCCTTGACTTACCACAAACAATTAAAAAAAAATACTGTTTATTGCAGTCAGGGTATCTCATTTATCAAGTATATTGAAAATATGACAGATGCAGAAGCTGTATCTCCTTTGTGTAATTTATAGTAGATTGTTCGTTAGAGCGTGATGGTATCAAAACGCTACATGTGTACGAACCTTGTCGTAACGACATTATAGAGACGGCGGCATCACATTTATCCGTCAAATAAATTTAATATATGGATGGTGAAACAGGGTTTAAATAAGATAAATTAATAATTTAAATTATTGCCCTTCAATTAAGAATTATGCTAAGTTTACTAACGATCTATAATGATTCTTATACACTACACAATGTCTACATTTCGCGTTGCTACTGTACCGCTCTAAATTTTCAACCTAAGCATGCATACTCTAGTTCTATAATCCTCTGTTTTTAACTATATTTATTTATTAATGTATGTTTATCTTTGGTTGATAAAATAATGGTTATAACCCTTTCCATGCAATAAAACAGCAAGGCACGGTCGGAAACGTCTTAACTAATAAAATCTAAGCCAATGTGATATCTGTAACTTTCGACTTAATCAACTTTACATCTTTTATAAATCTTGAAATTCTAAATTAAGCTTATTTATACAAGTGTGTTTACTAAAATGACTAAAATGTTTACTAAATTAAAAATATTTATGAAAGAAAAACCATAGTTTCATTGCTTTAATCCTGGCCCTCTAGCTAGTTTGGTCATTCATTCAGAAATCATTTTTGAAAGGGTTAAGGCAATGAACGTGTGGATCGTATGCCAGATCGTACGCAAATGCTTCTTACGAACGATTGATACTGGCCATTATATTCTGCAAACTTTCAACTGCACTGTGGCTAAATTTTGAACTAAGCTGTTCTCATAATGTAAAGCTGAAATAAGTATAGTATTCAAAGACGGTGGCGCCACTGGCGACTGCAAATGCAAGAAGCCAAGCGCGTGCGGTTAATAATCCAGTTTGCGTCTTCGTCACCTGTACCACTACCATGAGTTTACAGTGACCGTACTCGATAGCGACGGCGTAAATTATTTGTAGAGGCGCTGTACAATTCTCCATACAAATAATTTACGCCGTCGCTATCGAGTACGGTCACTGTAAACTCATGGTAGTGGTACTGAATGACCTAGTTGATTTATCCACACGTGAATGGGTCGCATTGGTTTATTTATGCACGCTTCGTTTTAAATTTAGAACTGTTAAATTTAAATTATCCAGTGATGGATCGCCAATCAAGTTTACAGGTTTCCATGAAATTATTTTAATTCTTGATAGTAATGAATAGGTCAAATTTTAGTTTAATTTAGTTTAATTTTAATTTCAAAAATAAAATTTGATACGTGTGCGAGAACAAACCCACTATTGAATAAAAACAAAGTAAAGAAACTATGCAATACAATACAATTTTAAATACTTGGACCTGGGCATATACAACATAGATACTTACATTAAGAAAATTTACATGGTAAGCAATGGAAGACTTAACGCTACACAGCTACCATTAGGTAGGTAATAAAAACTACTGAAATATTAATTTGACTTGGCCCATAACCTATGTATGACGTAGCGACCTAGCGATCTGACCTATGGCCTCAAGTAGAACATCGAGGGTTTAAATCCGGGCTTATATCTCTTGAGTTTTTCGAAATTGATGTGCGAAATTACATTTGGAATTTACAGCGATCATTACAGTGAAACACACAAACCAGTAAAAAAAAAATGTGTGTGTGTGTGTGCGTGTGCGTGTGCGTGTGTGTGTGTGTGTGTGTGAAGATCCGCACTGTGTCCGTTTATTCTGAGAGTAGACTTGTGCCCAGCAGTGGGGACGTGTATAGGTTGGGATGATGATAAGTTGATAAAGTCTTGTATTACGCAAGTCAAAGTCAAAATGTCTTCATTCAATTTTGGTTACTTACGAACATCGAATAATCTACCAGTGGAAAAAACCTCACAAGAAGTCTTGCCAGTTGGCAATAAACGTAAGTTTTGATTTCAGATTTAACTGAATGTCACAAAGATGCTATTCATCGTTTATCACATGTTTTAATTCAATATAAATCTTAATCGGTTCAACTTTAACCTCACGCAACTGATAGGTAAAGTAAATAAGATTAAACTTCCTTTAATTAGTTCATACATTTGTCTAACCGTTGACGCCTAGTTTGACGCGTATTGCGTTTCATTCAATGAATATTGTATCTACTGACTACTTCAGTCAGTCGCAGTTAGTGTCAAATGTTGCCAGTTTAGTATTCATTATTTATTTTATTGCAACATTTCTTCAAATAATGCCCTTCAAATAAGGCTCGCACCTTGAGTTTTACCACGAACTTTACCACGAGCTTTGCGGTGAAGGAAACCATCGCGAGGAAACCTGCACAAACCTGCGAAGCAATTCAATGGTGCGTGTGAAGTTCCCAATCCGCACTGGGCCCGCGTGGGAACTACGGCCCAAGCCCTCTTGTTCTGAGAGGAGGCCTGTGCCCAGCAGTGGGACGTATATAGGCTGGGATGATTACAAAATTATATAAAACAAAATTAAATCAATCAAATAAAATAGAACACAGTCATTGAATAAAGTTACAAAATAAATAAACAAAATCAATTAAATTGCATTAGATATAGTCAAAAATACAAATCAAACTCAACAACAACAACCTAACCAACAAAATGTTGGAAAACCCCGACTTTGTCACTTCAAAGATCAATATCTCAAAAACGGCTAAACCGATTCTGATGAAACATTTCTAAGAACCATCGCTAGAAAACCTGATTTCAAATAATAAAAACGCTTTCGAATCGGTCCACCCTTTTAAGAGCCACAGACAGACATACAGCCACATAGACACACATAGCGGTCAAACTTATAACACCTCTCTTTTTGCGTCGGAGGTTAAAAAGAGATTTTTCAAATATGCTTACTTTGTCAAATTACAAAACTATCATGTATTTAATAAGCATAAATGTCAGTACTCAATTTATTAGCCAGTGGCTATTGGCTATACGCTGTAATCAGTGTAAAGGTTCTTATTTCATGGCTTTTTTAAAACTCCGTAGCTAAAGTCAAACAAACAATTATAAATCAAGTCTAAATTCACACCATATTAGCGAGAGAAGGTAAAAAAAGTAAGTTTTTTTTTCATGTCTCTCATGTGTCATGTCAAACAAACGTCTAGTTTGTAAATTTTACAATTTGACCTATAACAGTGACTGTATTTGGTCAAAAAGTTAATTACCAGCTAGTTTCTATCAATCAACTAAAATCAAGAGAAACGCTGTATATTAACCTATGCATTTAATTGCTTGTTTGACAGAATGTGCCAGTGTTTATTGCTAAAAATAAAGATTTACCCCCTTATTCATAAAACTTAACAAGCCTATGTTAACTAACAAATGCTTTGTCCTTTCTAACAAATACAAATGTCGAAGTGACAGATAAGGACAAACGAATTTTAGCGGCATTTTAACTAAAATAGGTTTATGATTGGTTATTTGGAGTCTTTTTGTATTTTTATTTCAACTCCAAATTTGTTACTTTTACGGGTATCCCGTGAAACCATATCGAAAATACAAATAATTCCCAGCGCTGGTCTCTTTTTCTGGTTTTTCTGTGAATCCATGTCTCAGTTTGTATTTTCGATAAAATAGGTTTGATTGTCGTTTATGAATAAGGGGGTAAGAGGATTAATAGCGTCCTTAAATGAAGTTAATAAAAATTAAAAACCTATTTTTATTTCAGAAAATTCGCATGTAACAGTCGGTAATAATAAAATTGTTTAAATGCATAGCTTAGTCGAACCAAATAATAAAGAATTACCCCCTTATTCATAAACGACAATCAAACCTATTTTAGTTAAAATGCCGCTAAAATTCGTTTGTCCTTATCTGCCACTTCGACATTTGTATTTGTTAGAAAGGGACAAAGCATTTGTTAGTTAACATAAGGCTTGTTAAGTTTTATGAATAAGGGGGTTAAGGTTCAAAGTAATTTTTTCGCCTATTTTCACTTCCAAATCCATGTAGCTATTAGTATTATTGTTTTTATTCGGATGTAGGAACTGTCATAAAACTGAAAAAGCGCTTATTTAGTCGATTAGATAATCCCTTACTGAACTTTGTTTACGAGAGAAAAATGGCGACGTATTCTACTTTTTTACGAATGACCTTGAACTTGGGCTGCCTTGCTCACGCGACTGCCGGTCGTAAAAACGGAACCAAAGGCTGTACTGTCACGAGGACAGTCTCACCCAAAATATGCTACACCAATACATACTGAAAGCATGGGGATTTTATAGTAAAGTAATGAACGTGGGCGTTTTCAATAAAAGTGTACTTACCCTTTCTTTTGTTTTGAAATTTTGAAAAAAAAAAATATTGCTTTTCCTACTCAGAATCAAGAGCACAATCAATTCAGATATTAAAAAAATGACCCCATAAAAATGACAGTTTTGCGACGTTTTTTTCATACACTCAGTTAGGGCGTGACAAAACTGACTCATAAAATTTTGTATGAAAAACTGGGGACATTTTTTAAACGATCGGAATCGATTGTGCTCTTGATTCTGAGTAGGAAAACCCATATTATTTCCAAAATTTAAAGAAAACTGAAAGGGTACACTTTTTTTTGAAAACGCCCACGTAATTTTTTGGAAAGCCTCATGGGAATTGAGTAAAATCCTGGATTTCAATTCTACTGCCAGATTTAATGATCCACGTTAGCGAAGCCGCGGGCAAAGACTAGTAAGAATACATTATACCAATTCGATGACGAATGTACCTACCTAACTGTAAGTACAGTCGCCATAATAAACATAATAATAACCGCAGAGGTGCTCAAAAATATCTAAACACGCAGTTAGGTAATGAGGAATATGCATGGAATACAAATTTTCTTCTAAATAATGTGATTCGAAACTGGAAAATAAATAGGATGACGGAAAAATCATCAATATCTGTTTAAAAATAAGAACGATTCGAGCGAATCAAGTAGGTATGCATTACACCAAGGGTCAATTTTCAGACACGAGATTTTTTTTAAACAGTGACGGTACTCCATGTCGGAGCTGTCTAATAAGTAATAAACAATTTTAAACTTCCAAATCATTGTATTTTTTTAAGATATTCAAAAAATCTTCCACCACTGTTTGTTACACATTAATCATTTTTAACCCCCGACGCAAAAAGAGGGGTGTTATAAGTTTGACCGCTATGTGTGTCTGTCTGTGGCACCGTAGCTCTTAAATGGGTAGACCGATTTGAATGCGTTTTTTTTTTAAATTTGAAATCAGGTTTTCTAGCAATGGTTCTTAGACATGTTTCAACAAAATCGGTTTAGCCGTTTTTGATATATTGAAATTTGAAGTGTCAAAGTCAAGGGTTTTCTTACTTTTTGTTGTTTAGGTTATTAAACACATAAAAAGCAAGCATTTTCCCTATTTACAATACAGTAACCTAACCAGCTTTGACGTTTTCGATGGCGACTGTACAAGCACAAGCAACTCTACGTTGTGATATGACATATTCGGTGACAGGTATAAATAGCGGTAAGCATTTTTTTGCGCGTTTATGGTTACATCATAAAACATCTATTACAACGTATAACAAAAATTCTCGAACGGAGATCGGCAAGCACAGCTTAGAACGTACATCAAAGAGATGGAAGGACGGACGGCAGCGTGTTAACGGTGCTTGCAGGCTGCTTCCAACCGAAACAACTGGAGGTTTGTGGGGGAGGCCTATGTCCAACAGTGGACTTCCTAAGGCTGATATTATAACCATTTGCGTAAATGGAAATACATCCAGCACTGCGGAGGAAGGAATTATTGGGACAAGATATTGCAAGGACCTACTCAAGTAGCGCTACTCTGGTGCTTTGAATGAAAGAGAAGCAACGATAGCAACGGCGCGACGTATATCTAAAACGACTCATTGAAAAAACAAAAAAAAAACGAAAAAAACTGGGAAATTGCAGTAGAGTACGTAACAGGACACTGTTTGTAAAGTACAGTCGAAACCGTGGTGGTCTAGTCGTTTGACCTATGGCCACTCAAGCAGGATAGTCGTGGGTTGAAATCCGATTTCGCATTTTTGAGCTTTTAACCACTGACGCATAAAGAGGTCTGTTATAAGTTTGACGCCACAGATATAGATTACACTAGATTACGCAAATGCATCTAGGTACTTCACGAGTCCGAACCCGACCAAACGTCGGGGTTGATCCCATACAAAGACTGACCGCTAACTGACTAATCATGACTAGTGACTGACTCGAGCCCCCAGGCGCGGGCGGGCGGCGCATTTGAATCGATTTTGCGCGGACATCTGGGAATTCACATTCGCTCTTGAGACGTCACAGTAGATATAACGGTTGGTCTTCATACAGATTGAGGTGTTTGCGTTATCTAGTGTAATCTATATCTGGGTTTGACGCCAAAGTCTGTGGCTTCGTAGATCTGAAAAGGATGGACCGATTTCAATGTAGTTTTTTTACGTGAAAGCGAATTTCCTTGCATGAGTAATTTTATGCAGTTTACATCCAGCATAAATACGATGTTTACAAACATGACACGTGAAAAAGCTTTTTTACTGTCAGCGTATTATCTCTTATAATATAAAATACTCGTGTCACAGTGTTTGTGACCAAACTCCTCCGAAACGGGTTGACCGATTTTTATGAAATTTTTTGTATATAATCGGTAGGTCTGAGAATAGGACGTAAACTATCCGTAGAAGTATGATTCTAGTCGTAGTAGAGTCGCAGGCAAAAGCTAGTAAATTTATAATAGAAGACGGCACGGAAATAGAACCTAAAGTAATTTTCCGTCTCTCTCGTTTGGGACAAATGTGAATAAGAGAGTAACAGTTGTTTTGTTTTGCAGCGCTGATCGAGCAGAGCGCCGGCAGCGAGGAGCGCGAGGACACCGCGTGTCACTTCTCGTGGGTGCTGAAGCAGCTCGCGCGTGAGAACATACCCGGCCTGCCGCCCGGCGGGGGGCTCGCCGCCAAGTGAGTGCCTACCGCCCGCCAGGGGGATGCTATAGTCGTCGCTTACATACGTACATTGCCAATAAAATAAAATCATGCTTAAATTGAGCAAAGACATTTCAATTAAGTTGAGATTAATTTATTGAATCAGGTGTGACTTCCAGGAGGTCCATATCAAAATATCAATGAACTAAAATAATGCGTGTTCATGCAGTTCCTCCACCTCCACACTGTAAGAACACACACAAATCACACAAACCCATCTATCACCACCACCACCACACTACACTGATGCGTTTCGAACTCAACCAGAGCTCATCTTCAGAGCAACACAACCGTACACCATGCTACCAGATGTCATACTAACAAACAACAACCACCGTTTTAATTTGTCACTGTAACTCCCCAAGTAACCCAAGTCCCCGGAGGAGAATAGAGTCGAGGAAAAATCCATTATGGACAACTGGGAATGGGAGTTCACGGTGAATGCACGCCGCTGTCAATCCAAGCAACTGGAGGTCTATGGGGAGGCCTATGTCCAACAGTGGACGTCCTACGGCTGAGATGATGATGATGATGATGAATATCATCCTTTGATGATTATCCTCTTGTGGCCCAAGTCAAATTTTTGTTTTAAACATTAAACTTTACTTCACTTTGAGAGTTCGATGTTAAGTTACAATGGGTCCTATATAAAGGACGCTGGGCGGTAGGAGGTTAATAGAAAAAAAAACCTTTGATTTAACGGTATTTTTCCTAATTCCAGGCAATCTCTCCTGGACAAGATATTCCGCGAGTTCTACCCGGAGCACGCGGATAGCTCCGACACGTTCGAGAACCAGCCCGAGCTCACGGACCCGTTCGCCAACAACTAGGCGACGCCGGCTGTCCCCACTGTCTGACTGTACCATTTCTAAGGCTTAGCAGTCCCATACTGACGAAGAACACCGTATTATCCAAGAAATTAAACTATATTCTATTAATCCAAAATACTAAAGTGACAGTATGAAATGTCAAATGTAAAAATAATGTGGCCAGAATAATACGAATAGTGCTGCTCTTTGATTTCGGTTTTCGACATAATTGCAAATAATCGATAAAACATAATATTTTATGGAAACAAAAATAGAATTAAAGCATTCAATATTATACTTTCCATAAGCATTGAGCTTTTCAGAACTTGATTAGAATCACAATGAAATTTAAACATCAACATCTACGAAAAGTCGAAATATCTCCTAAACGGTGGCATTTTCTTTAGACCCATTTTACCTTTTTTGGAATGTCTTAAGTGCCCTACGTGTGTTAGTACGTCACAGATCCGTTCATATCTTAACATTTAATACGTATAACATACGTACTTACCGAAACTTTTCGGTGATTACCGGTTGTGGCACATCACTATTTATGAGATGTAAAAAACAGGTAACATATGAAACGTCATTTTAGTATGTTGGTTTAATAAATAGGTTATACACTGCCTGGCGAGAGCTCTATGGCCTAGCTTAACACACAAGGTTCGATGTCAGTTGTACGGCGAAAATTATCAACGGCTATTTCCACTTACGAGTCTACGTATAGGAACTGTCATATCAAATGCTAAAAATAACTCCAATTGCAGCCGAGAAGCATAACAAATAATTCTAAGGAAAGAATATCAGTTTTATTGTATTGCTTTCGCAGAAGAATGTTAGTTATCGTCGACCTTAACTAACAAAGCTGTTGAAGTCGTGCAGGAAAATTTAAACAGTATTGAACGGGTGCCTGGTTTCGCTAAGTTCTTCCGTCAGGTATGCTAAAAGCCTCCAGAGCTGTTTCAGGATGTGGTAATGTTGAAGGCAGTTGGTGGGACGCGCAATGGTTCCAAGCAAGCTCGGCTAAGAACTCTGTGAAACAATATTAACTTAATTTTTCATACTTTTTGACTCTGTTTCAGATTTGTTTCATAGGTTTCTTAGGGGCCCTTAGACAGAATTGCACACTATCTCACTTAATAAGTACAAGTTATCGACTCTAAAAAGGTTAAGTAGAGATTGTGTAGGACCGGTGTTATTAATACGGCCTATTGACTTCCCAATCGTGAGCTAACTGAGCGGGACGCAGTTATGTTAGAGTGAGACAATACTCTGATCGGGCCTGCGATTGGGCCGTCCGTAGCGCTTACAACTTTTAGTTTTTTATTAGACCATACATATTGAAGTACCTAATGAAATAATTCAGGGATTGTTCGAAGATAGTGTATGATTTTGTTCTGTATAATGTAATTTCACGATAACTGATTTTGTGTTGAGATTGTCGGATTCGCGAGCTTTGTACAAAAACCTGCATCGTGTGAACATAGACTAGAATTATACCACTGTTTGTGGTAGACCGTAGAGCCTAGCCCGACAGTCTCAACAGTTACGGGACACACGCAAAACTAAACTGTACCAAATAAATCTGCTAAGAGGTTAGTGAACATTACCTCCACGCCAAAAGTTCAAAACCGTAATCTCATGTCAGCCGTATGTCAGTCTGCTTTCACTACTTAATTTCAATAAGTAAAATCTGTAAGAAATTAATTATTATTTTCTATAATTCAATTCGGATATAGGTTTCAAAATGACGCCTTCAACTCTCGGTTAAGTCGTGTTAAGTAATTTTATGACTGCAGTTGATATATTTTTTCTTCGACTATGACCTCTTGTGCTCGTTTATTTGGATGGTATTTATAACTAGAGACATTGGGTCTACGTACGATAGACTTATTTTTGAATTATGATCAAGCATCTAAAAGACTCTGCACGTGCCAGTTTATTCGTGTGACTAATTAATATTACTAACTTTTTAGCTTTATTTATACTGGCCATTTTCCCAGTTGAGTATTTTTTTAAACTTACAGTGACCATAGTGTTAAATATCTGTAGGTGACCAGTTGATATACTATCTTGCGTATACCCAATTAGTCTCGAAATGTGTAACGCTTCGTAATACTCTAGCCGTCATTTGTAGCACACTAGCTTTGTCACGGAGCATATACTTGTCCCTTTCTAACTAGTAGGGTGTGCGAGCGGGATGAACGTTTTATGTCCTTGATACGTGCTAGTGTGCCTCTGCTGAGGACCCGGTATGTTTGAGTCATAGACTTCTTTTTTTTTAACTTCTAAATGTTTAGCGTACAATAGGCCTGTTGTTCGCCGCTCCAAATTAGATTTTTATTGTTTTTACCTGAAATGTAATGTAACAAATGTTGAAGTGTGCTTGGAAAGGTAAAACAAGAACTGACAATCGCTCTGATTTTCGAAATTTGATTGAAGAATAGCTCCTTAAAGTAAAGTTACTTTACGGTTCAATGTAATGAAAAGGTTCTGAAGCTGCAATGTATAGTTTGTAAGAGCTAAAGACTACGAAAGTAAAGTTCGTCATTGAGTAAGAGAATGCTTTCTTTCTGCAACATTCAAACAAATGAAAACTTTTTTTTACCAGTTTTAAATATCGCGGCTAGATGGCGCTGTTGGCAATCAACGAGCGGTTGTCACTTCTTTTTCGTCCTCGATGTGTGGCACAAATTACCGTGGTACCCTACCAACCGTAGGTCCCCGGTACATCGAACCTGTTTTAAATATTATTTTAAGAATTTCCCCACTTAGTCGCGTTGCGTCTTTCATTTCGTAGTTTAGTTTTCGTTTTCGTGTTACTTTTTTTGGCCATTCATAAATGTCATAATACTAGATGTGTAATATAGAGATTCGAGTAATATATGCGTATAAAAACTGCACATATTTCTTTGTAAACCTCTTTGTTTTGTCATTGATATTGTCTATGAAATGATTAGTGTCGCCAAAGGCGTTAGGTGTTAATAATCATTTCTTGTGTCAATATCAAATAACTGTTTTTGAGTTGTTTTCAGTCGAAAGCCTAAAATTTTTACGATAAAAATGTAACGGTATCAAAATAAAATTCTCAATTATAACATAATGAAGTAGCTTTTTGTACATATAATTTCTGTGTCTCAACTGCATAGTCATTTTCCAAAATATTGAAGTCATCTTAGGTGTTATCTACTCGGGGTTTGGATTTAGGGTTCATAGTGTTTCGGTTATTATCTTCCATAGAGTTGTACTTCATTTTCTATCGTGTTATGAAATAAAAAGTGTAGTTTTAATTTTGATTTTAAATTTATTTTCTTATGTGTCTAGAATGTGTTCCCCTTTTATTTGATAACTTTGGTATTGCTTTTGCATACGCTTCGTACTTAGAAAATTACTAATAAAAATGTATTTGGTTATTCTTGGTGTTTAGGTATACTCCATGACCGTACAAAATGTCGTAGAGAAAATCCGTTTTTGATTATATCAGTATAACAAAAAAATATATTGTTATCAAATTGAGAAATAGCGGTCTTTTGATGTCGATGAATTTGTTACCTCTTGTAAATAAAAAAAGAATCAAGATAATACTTTTGTACCTGTTCGAGAGGTTCATTTCATTAGGGTGTAAAAGAATAGTTGTAATGGAACAAATTTATATCGGGCGGTATCCAAACCAAGCTTAGATGCTGTGTCTACTACCGCGCTATATTATAAACAAAGTTCTTATACCGACGCGTTTACTTACAGGCGGGATATTATAGCACTTTTATCTTGAAGTTGTATTTTCTATAAGCGGGTCAATCAACTTTTTCTTATCACGCGTTGCTATAGTTACGGCCTGAGTCACTCATTAAACCGTAATTTTATAGGATTAAAATTTCCCAAACATGCATTTTTGTGGTAATTTTAAGCCCCTTCTATAATTGGTCATCTAATAAGCATGTTAGTATAATGTGACACAACGTTTCTTTTATTAAACTATAGTACTTCTGTCCCCTCGCTGACGGGACAGAATAACAACAAGAAATAGTTGATCCACCCAGTGCCCATTTAAAAGTCAAATTTATTTTTCGTCAAATCCTTTTAGGTGTAACAGGTGAGCGATTTATGTCACATCAAATAAAAGTGGAGTATTAAATGATATTGTACCGGATAACTCGAGTCTCACGGTAGTTTCATGTTCAACGTTAAATGATGTTATATATAAAGAAGTCGATAAATAAGTCACTACTATATTACTTATTATCCCGATGTTCCCTCGGGATAGGGATAAAATCACTAAATAACAACCGCTAGACTAAGAGTCATGGAATTTGGTATGTAGGTAGCTAAATGTCTGGAACAACACATAGGCTACTTTTTATCCCGATATTCCCACGGAATAGGGATAAAATCTCGAAATAACAACCGCTGGGTTGAGAGTCATGAAATTTGGCATTGGGTAATTTAACGTCAATGAAAACCACGATGTAATTTTAGTGAATTCCCACGAGAATTTAATAAAATCCCGGAATTTCAATTCAACTGCTGTATCTAATGATTTACGGGTGCAAAGCCGCGGGTAAACGCTAGTCGAGTATATAATTATCTTGATAATTATCCCGTGCAATTAAGGCCGGGACGAATAAAAGGTTTGACGAAAAACTTGCAATAAACTGGTCAGATGGAGAAAGCATATGATACTTACTTAGGTAAATGTTATGAGGATTAGCGAATCTGGTGTTATACCAACTGAGGAATAAAGGATACCAAAAAGTTATCTGAATGATATCGTGATATCCAGGAGTTCAAGGGTTAATGAACTATAAACAAATTACTTTGGTCACCCGTGACCTTATGATAGCTACGTCTAAGCAACGAATGTGTGTTCATGCAGCTCCTCCACCTCCACACTGTAAGAACAGACAAATCGCACAAACCCATCTATCACCACCACCACAATTAAAGATCGCCCCGGGCCTCAAAATGTCTTAGTCCGCCATTGATCCTCATAGCAACAGCAGAGCAGAGTGGCGGTGGTGTTAGTTGGATTTTTGAGTGTTCTTAAAGTGTAGAGGTGGAGGAGCTGCATGAGCACAAATTTGTTGCATGAACATGGCTATCACAAGATCGCGTATGAGCAAAGTAATTGTTTACAGATCATTGATTATCAGTTTAAGGGATATGCAGATCAAAAGTGGATACATTTATCGCCAAGGTCGCCGACCACCGGTACATAGACGTCAATGTCGCTAACCCAGTCTGTAAGTAAGTGCAAGTCAAGTTGTACCAAACTCTAGTTGGGAAACTCTCATAACATAGTTACTGGGTAAATAGCGCATAAACAGCAAGCATCTTGTGTCTTAGTGTTACGTTTGGTGGTAGCAAAAAAGCTGTGATCAATTTGTTGGCTCATAACTTTTAAGTATTAGCTGATAGGTTATAGCCAAATTGGTAGTTCTATGAGATCGGTAATAAAATTTTTGCTTCCATCAAAACACTTGTTTTAAATGAGTCTATCCTGAAACCCTTGCTCCTTTGAATACCAGCTTATAAAGGTTATGTGTCTGTAATGGAGAATGTTCTTTCATTGGCGGGGACTCGAATAATCCTAAAAATGACTGTGATCCTGATCCTCTAAAGGCCTACGCTAGCTGGCGCGGGTGCACTGCTCGGGCCAGTGCCCCCACCTTACGGTACTTAACCCTAAATTTGGGGTAGAAAATAATTTAGGGTATTTTTTAGGGTAAAAGTTTTCGAATAAAATGTACGATTTCAAGAAAAAAATTACTGCAGATGACATAGAAGCCAAGACTATTATGGATGCATTCCAAGAATGTTTCGAAACGGTGTAGTAATTCAGTTAGTTTATTAATAAATCGCATCTATTTGCTTTGTTTTTATTTTAAAAATTTTTAGGGTAAAAGAAAATAAAAGTGCCTTATTTAGGGTAATTTCGTGTAGCGTTAGGGTAAAAAAAATATCTGAGGTGACAACACTGGCGCGGGCGCACCCTTGCGGGCGCGGGTGCAGCAGGGCTACTACGAAACTCGAAGTTCGTGTCGTGCGGTCCCTCTGAATACGAGAGCGAGAGAGACGGTACGATACGAACTTCGAGTTTCGGATTCGTAGTAGCCCTGCAGATACAAACCGTCGCACGTGACGCGCCGCGCGCAGTTTCGATAGGTGTCCCGTCCCTTCCACCCGCTCCGTGCAAACCGCGTCAGCTAGCGTAGACTAAGGATGCCGCTCCGCTTTTCTCCTTTTGAGGTATGGACCCCAAAAATGACAAAACCCATTAACGCATTCACTGCCTTCTAACTTCCTTTGGTGCCACTGACGCACGTGTGCGTTCAAAATGTATGAATAATTATGACAGCGGCACTGGGCGAAGTTCCGGAAACGCATATGTGCGTCGGTGGAAGTGAATGCGTTATCTGGAGTTTGTTCTTTATACCTACTACTGAGACCTACTATGATAAGTAAATATGAACAGAGAAGAGATCATTCCATTTGTGCAATGTATGAAATTATAAATGCGGGCACTGTTACGTATTTGTGATCAGTATTTTTTTATCTGTGAAATGTGTTGCCATCCTCGTTTTCCGTACCTCAAAAGTAAAGAGACAACCCTCATAGGCTCTCCGTGTTGTACATCTGTCAAGACACTTCCTCAGAAATGCGAGGAGGTGTATTGAAGGCCGAAGCAACGGGTGGTCTTTGGGGGAGTAATTTTTAATAGTGGAGGTATTATTTACGTTACGGCTGATATGATGATGACGAGAACATAAAGACAGCGTATTATGGCACTCGTTTATTTAATTAACTAATTTATTTTTATACATTTAAATTCAGCGATTGTATAAAAGCATTAGTTGCGGTGTACAGATCGTACGTATACTGTTCTTGTGAGTCGTCGGATTCTTCGGGCTTTCGTCGTTTCACCTGCTTCGCCTTCCAGGCTTTTGCCTCTGCTATCGCTTTCTGGAAATAAAGATTATTCTCATAGTGGAGTCGTGCAAGAGAGCCCTGCAGGGCTACTACGAAACTCAAAACTCGAAGTTCGTGTTGTTGGGTCCCTCTGACACTTATACTATTTAATACGAGAGCGAGAGGGACGGTACGATACGAACTTCGAATTTCGTAGCAGCTAGCCTGGGCTAAACTAGCGGAAAATAAAAAATAGGCTGGCAATACATTTCATAAATAAGAAATATCTGTCACATATGTGTACATACGTAACAAAGGGGCTACTACAAAATTCGAAGTTGTAGCTAGTGTTATTCCACAATTAGCTTTATTCACATAATTCACAATACAGAGCAGTAATACACACACAGGGCGGAAAGATTGTTCGCTCGCCTGCCCGCGCCAAAAGCCAACTAACTCCACTGACATCATCTGTGCTGACAAGCGAGCTGTCAAACTATAAAAACGGCGCGCATGCAGGCGACTAGCGGTTGTAGACCCGCGGCTCAGTCAGTTTTGAAGCAACTCGATTAGCTCTAGCTTCGTAAACGTCAGTGTCACACGCTATAAAGTTTGTACCGTACCGTCCCTCTCACTCTCGTATTAATAATATAAGCGTAAGCGGAAAGGCGAGATACGAAGTTCGAATTTTGCACTTGGTAATAGGGCCTGGGGCACTCACATGCGCGCAAGCATTCGTACATTGTTCATATTGGCACGCTAAGGAAAGTGGGAATCGAACCCAATCGGAATCGTCAAGAGCTCGAGGTTCATGTATGTAAAAAAATGTCTTCTTGAGTTACTTCTGTATCTGTGGGAATGTGAATGACCCACCTTTATTAATTTTTTAACTGCCGACGGAAAACCCTAAAATTAGGAATGAACCGTAACTCTGTTGTTTTTTCTTTAATTTGACTTACTTCTTTGCGGTCTTTGTATATCTTGGCGCGATACGCTTCAGCCTCTTCTTGCATCTGGCGATATTCCGCTTTAGTTTTACCATACCTATAAAAAGTAATTCCGTTAGTCATATCTAATACCCAAAGGAAAGTAAGTGAACAAAATATTTCTACTAAAAATAATCTGTGGCTATAGGGGATTAATTTCTGAAATAGCATCGCATAACAGCGTAAGCAGCAACAGCAGAGTTAACAACCGTTCAGCCGTTGTTCTGATGATCAACTCTGGTTGAGTTCGAAACGCGTCAGCGTAGTGCGGTGGTGGGTGATTGTTTTGTGTAATGTGTGTGTGTTCTTACAGCGTAGAGGCAGAGGAGCTGGATGGACACATTAGACGTAGAATTATTGTAAGGTCACGGGTGAAAAAAGTAATTGTTTATATCGAAAATACAAACTGAGACATGGATGCACAGAAAAAACAAAAAGACAAAAAAAACTAATCATAATTGTTTATTAGTTCATTGATATGGGCAGACTCATGCTTCGTGTATATGGACTTCCGGAAAGTAACGTCTGGTTCAATAAATTATTTATTAATTATTTGTCAATTGGGACAGATGGCGTGCTCTCGTTTCGGAGGCCAAGACCCTCTTTGGGTCCCTGAGCAAATTAGTTAGTTAGTTTATTTAAGAAAGAAAGAACCTCACCGCACTTGCACCCGTTTTCATGATTGTCCATATTTTTGGGTAGTTGCATGTGTTGGCAATAATAACACTTCCCGAGAGCCGATTAATTTTGCCGTGTCCCCCCCGATCACCCCCTGGGAAGACAACAGCAATCTTTAATACTGGGAGGGACTTGGCTAACAATTTCAGTAGCTGAAGTAATAAGGGGCTACGCTAGCTGACGCGGTGCGGGTGCCAATGGGGGCGGGGGCGGTCCGCCCCGGGCGGCAATTTTCGGGGGGGGGGCAATATTCCATAATAAATAATCCCCTTTCTACAATAATGAAATCTGAGTTTTTTAAAAAGGAACCTGAACCTAAACAAGAGGGCGGTAATTTTTTTCCCGCCTCGGGCGGCTGATGCCCAACGCGCAGCCGCAGCTAAGGTGCAGCTACAATCCTATGCACGCGACGCGTTCAGTTAGCGCTGCTTATATATACTATTTTTCAATCGGCCCCACCCGCTCCGTGCAAATTGCGTCAGCTAGCGTTGGCCCTAAACTTTACAAATCGATTCACAAGAGCCGGCATGAGAATTGAATTAGTGAATGAAAGTATTCACACAAATATGAAAATGTCATGCATCTGTCACTTTCCTACAAAAATATCTGAGTGACTTTGACTTTCGTTCAATCCATTCGAGTTCACTTGTGAATCGACCTTGTAATCATTCATCTAGTGAACAACAATAGAAACTCCGACCATGTTCTACATCGCGCTATCGAAGTTTCTCAACGCGGTCGCATATATACAAGTTCCGACGCTCGTCCTTTGGACTAACATAACACCTGCCTGGAGAGAGATCTCTATTGGAGCCTCCCCCCACACATTCACTTCAACGCTCGTGGCTCTACCCTACTTATAACTGAAAAGTGTACTGACTTGTAAACGAGCAGCCTGTGCGCCAGGTAGTGTATGGGGTTCTTCGGTTGGAGTGCGGCCACGTCGCGCAGGGCGGGCGGCAGCGCACCGCCCACCGCGCCCCACAGGTAACGGACCACCTCCGAGTCGAGGGTGCCTGGGGGGAGATTTACAAGGGCGGATTTAGAGGCCAGAGGCCATGGGGTAAGACAAAAAACCGAACTCGCGCACGAAGGGTTCCGTACTTAATCTATACTTACAACATTAGAATTAGCAAAAAAAACAAGTTTGTTGTATGGGAGGCCCCCTTAAATATTTATACAATACAATACAATAACTCTTTATTGCACACCAACCAACACATAGTAAGCAGTATAGAAAACACAGGTATATACCCAGAGATTTATTTTATTTTAATTTAAGTATTTATTTTTAACACAAAACTATTATTTATTATGATGGATTTAATATATGCTACGAAAAACTGGGCCCAGTACCCTAAGTGTAAGTTTTCGGTTACTAAATAAATACGTCTCGATCGCGTTCGTGTTAAAATCTCAAATCGCAAACGTTCCGCTAGAGGCGCTGTTCGTGTTTCCATACAAATTGAGATTTTAACGCGAACGCGATCGAGACGTATTTTGTAACCGAAAACTTACACTAAGAGGGTTTTTCTTTGACTTTTTTTCTGTGACTGTATTGTCTAACGCCCAGGCACTCGCCATCGCATTCAACATTTCTTTCTACCCTTATCCTACACCGTATGACATGAAAGAATGGAGAAAACCAGTGAATCTAAAGCCGAGTTAAGACAAGAATAATCGTGCAAGTTACATTACATTGCGACGCTCGATGGACCACTACAAACTCGTTGGCTTTACGGCCTCGCAATGTAATGCAATTTGTACGATTTTTCTTCCAAGTCTAAACTCTGCTCTAGTGTGTTAGGCAATAGATTAGATTAGATTAGATTAGATTAGATTTATTTATTACCTAATGAAAAAATACATTATAAATACATGTCAGGTAATTATAAGAAATTCACAAAAGGATCGTCAAATTGTATACAAAATAATAATAATAATAATAGGTAGGTATATGATAGTGGTAAATTAAAAAACATTGTCAGCCAAAATAAAATTAGAATTAAATTTAAAAATAATAATAATAATAATAATCCTGGGTAAAACATGGACAAAAAGTTAAAATTAGGTACAATGTCAAGACGATAAAATTAAATATAAAATAAAAATAAAATTAAAATTAGTCCACAACAACAGGGCAAAATATGTCAATAAAAAATTACAGTCACAGAATGTGGAAATGTCAAATTACAATTAAATACACTGAAAAAGAAAAATAACAATTAAAATATAAACAAATAGGTACCTAATGGTACAGACAAAATAATCATCAGTCAATATATGGTCTCTGATCATTCAGTGTAAATAAAGTAGGTAGATAAAACTTACGAGTTTGATAGAGTTAAAATTTTAGTAGAAAGGAGGATAATTATCATCATTAAATAGTTCCTTACTGGTTATATCCATAGGTTCAGTCTTTGGGAGCATTTCCACGTCGCTCAAGTCTTTGATTAACATGCCACAATTTGGTTTAAATGCATCAGAGTGCCCACAGTCAACAGTCACCTAGAAATAATTACAATGAGCGCAAAAAGACAGGCGAAATATCGCTAGATGGCGTTAGTATCTTCAGGTTTATCACGTTACGGTCTTGCTTGCACTAAATGAGCTGAAATTAGCCAAGTAAACACTAGAAATGCGAACCAAATTATAAAGGAACTCAGATGCTTTATTCTTGAGTCCCCTATCCCTCCCCTCTTGAACCGCGCCACTAGTTATAACATAACTAACAAAAAGTTGGAAAACCCCGACATTGTCACTTCAAAATTCAATATCTCAAAAACCGAAATTGAACAGGTTTTCTTTTTCCAGCAATAAAGCTCAGCAATTTCAGCTTTATTTATATGCCAGGTGGCCAGATTTGACGCTGGAAATAAGCGTCAAGCGAGTTGCATGGTGGCAAGCCTTTACCTTTTTAAGTAGCGTGTCTTCGCCAAGTTTGTAAGAGCTGGTGCAGGTCATCACTTGGTAAATCTTCTCTCCGTCCTTCATTACGTACCGGCCTTTGTCATCGTATGAGTGTAAGCATGTATCTGTCACCTATTCGAAAGTTTAATTGAGTAGGGCTACTGCGAAATTCGAAAATCGAAGTATTTAATATGAGAATGAGAGCGGCGGTACGATATGAACTTCGATTTTTGAATTTCGTAGAAACTCGAAACTCGAACTTCGTATCGTACCGTCCCTCTCGCTCTCGTATTAAATAGTATAAGTGTCAGAGGGACCGCACGACACGAACATCGAGTTTCGTAGTAGCCCTGGTGTAGCGTCTATGTATGACTGTACTTTTATAAAGAACGCGCAAATATAAGCATATTTTATCTGAAAAATATTTATGTGCGGCCGACGATGGCGGAAATATTTGCAGAAATATTAGCTCAAACCGACAATTAGAAAGGTTAGGTAGTTGTGATCAGGCGCGCAGCGTAATTTGACACGTTATCCATGATTTTTATCATCTCTAGGTATCTACGCATAAATTGAAGTCGTGGCTACCTCCTGGAAATTCCTGTCGCAATCCACGTGGTACGTCTTCAGACCCGAGTCGAAATGGTACACTTGGTGGCCATACTCATCGATATGGTACGGACCGACAGCGTCTTCGTACAGCATCCATTTCGGCCCTTGGTAGGCATGATCAAAAACAAGTATAAAGCTAAGTTTAGACTATCACACTTTACACGGTAGGTACACTCAGTGTATATTAAGTGTTGTGTTACGAAGTAACGCGCGCGTACAGACAAACACTTCGTGTGTTACACGAGCGTACCGTTACGTGTCGTGGTCTGTTGGAGCCTTTTTAAAAATAAAAACAAAACATACTAATTATGCCCCCACTAAGTATTTTATATTATAGTTGCCGAAAATGAAGGGGTAAATACAGAGATACCACTGATTAATTTTTAAATACTAATAACGAAAAACAATTAAAATAAATGGCTAACTTTGCCATATGTTTTATTGCATGACCGAGCGACTAAGAACCGACAGGTTTGCAGGTGGACCTTGTGCAAAGTCCGCCCGGATTGCTACCACCATCTTGCTCGCTAATCCTGCCGTAAGCAGCAGTGCTTGCACTGTTGTGCTTCGGCGTTGAGAGTAAGACAGGCGGTGAAATTACTGGCACTTGAGGTATCCCATCTTAGGACTCTAGGTTGGCAACCCCTGGTGTTGCAAATGTTTATGGGCGGTGGTGATCTCTTACCATCAGAAGACCCACTTGCTCGTTTGCCATCCAGTCGAATAAAAAAAAAGACGTAACTGACAGATAGCCGACCCTACCTGCGCGGGCGGCGTGCGGCTGCGGCTGCCCTCTGAAATTTGTAGTCCTTCCAGACGACACGCCAGATAGGTACTTTACTTGTACAGTCACCAAGCACCAATATCTGACACAACAAGCACAATATACGTAACCTAACCTAATCTAGTTATGTGTACCTATTGTGCAACAAGCGTGCATAAATATCTGATACGACTCTATTTCTAGGGCCGGAAGGACGTGTCAGATATTTTTGCACGCTCCGCTGTGGCAGATATTAATGCTGGTGAATGTAGCTTCATACCTAAAATGCGTAAAATCCTGATATTACATCAATATAATTATTAACCTTGCACACAGAAGAAAGTCACCAACGCCTTAGCTGCCTTGATCAAATTCACTTTGGCAAATTCTTTGCGTTCCGCGTAGGTTTTCGCCATATTTTGCCAGCACTGTTGCTTTGAGCCAGGAAGCTCCGTGGTACTTAAAAAAGGAAATTATTATTGAAGTCATCGCAATTTATAAAAAGAAAAGTCTTGACTATCTACTAAGTACAAACCCACCAAACTTATATTATCCTTACCTTAGCCAGGGATGTCAGACGGCCACTCAGAAATCCTTGTGCCGAGCTGGCTAAAAGCTGGTACCTACTGAAAACGAAAAACTGGTACCCCTGTGCTCCGCTGCAGCGCTGCGCTGCCAACCAACACTGATAGGTATATAAACAGTGTCGGAAATCGCATCCTAGTGAAAAATATATTTCAATTTCGTGTACCGTTAATTATCGAACGCACCGAAGAAATATCGCTATACTTAAACATTTTTTTTTGATAAGTACCGTAAAATACTTCAACTTAATATATTAACAAAAAATAAATAAATTATCCATGACGTAGATTTTTATTTGAAACGATCGAGGCTTCGTTCGCTCAAGCAAACCATAGAAAAGGAGGTCAACGGCCAATCTTGGTATTTTTGCATACAAGGACCGAGTTCGTATAGTCTTGGTAGATGGTACGTAACACTAAAAACTGGTATGTGTACCAAGAAGTTGATACGTCTGACATCCCTGCCCTAAGCTACTAACTATTTTTTTTTCAGTTATTTAGATCTGTCGTCTCTTTCATGTTGGTACTTTTGTGATCCTCAGTTCCGCGTTGTGAGCCATTTTATTTTTGTGAGTCTTTTTGTATTTTTCATCACACTTGCTCGTAAACAGCGTCGTAACATGCAGGCTACCTTGGTTGCAACCCCCCAAATAAAAGCCTCGACCTTAATGTGCTTGTCATGAAACCCGTGATCGGTCAATGAGTCAGTGCCCGTACTGATGGCGCTGCTGCAGGACCACATGCACACGCGGCTCAGGCAGATGCTGAGGGAGGGGGAGGGCGGCGCTGCCAAGAGCACAGCCTAAGATATCGCCAACATTTGGAACAATTATATTTTTTCTTTTAGAAATATAAAATTTTACTCGCAAATGTGATGAAAAACATTGTATGTCGCACGGGCGGTACTAGAATTAATTACGAACATCGACTCATTAAAGCCCTCAGTCTTCGACTTCGGGCTTCTAATAGACTCTCGTTCGTAATTCCTTATTTACCGCCCTTAAGACACAATGTACTATTTTATTTCAACTCCAAATTTGTTACTTTTACGGTCACCCCGTGAAATCCAACGAAAATACAAATAAAAACCCAACAAATTTGGAGTTGAAATAAAAAAAATACAAAAAGACTCCAAAAACCAATCTTAAACTACCATACAAATACTTCCACGACTACTCCGAACCGTATATTTTCACGGATTCAAATCGGACGTTGTGCAAAACTGCTCTTACACTTACATCATGGAGTTATACAGGGCCTGTTCCCTCTGCACATCTTCCAGTTCAGCCTTGAGCTTGCGCAGCGTGGTCGCGATCAGGTCAAACTCGTCCATCCGTTCCTGGAAGTACAGCTCCTCGTGGCGGAGCAGGCTGATGGGCGTGTCGTGACTGTGCTGGATCACTTGAGAGCGGATCTTGGAGATGGACTTTTCGATCTGAGAAGTTCATGTTTGATGATGCGGTCTCTGTTGTTTGGAAGAAAATAAACCCGGCCAAGAGCGTGTCGGACACGCCCAAAATAGGGTTCCGTAGCCATTACGAAAAAATTAAGTAATATTTTTCTAAGGATTTCGTATTTTATACGGAATCTTCCAAGTTAAGGTATATTTTATACCTTGGGCTGCTATTTAAGAGTAAAACTACTAATAATTCTCAAGCAACAGCCGTTATAGTTTTCCTTGAAAGTATGATATATTTACCACCGTCCTGAATTTTTTCAAATTGTTTTCACCCACCGGTTTAAAATTTAAAGGGGGGGGGGCTCGATTTTAATGAAAATTTGCTCTTTAAAGTTGAATATTTCGCAAAATAATCAATAAATCGAAAAATCGTCTTAGCAAACCCCTAATGGTTTTAAAAGACCTGTCCAACGATACCCCGCACTGTGGGGTTGGATGAAAAAAAAAATCAACCCCACTTTACGTCTGTAACCTAAAAAAAATATTTTTTATTTTTTTTTTGTACCATTTTGTCGGTATAGTTAGTTTACATATATATCCGTGCAAAATTACAGCTTTCTAGCATTGACAGTCCCTGAGCAAAGCCACTGACGGACGGACAACAGACACACAGACAGACATGGCGAAACTATAAGGGTTCCGTTTTCGCCATTTTGGCTCCGGAACCCTAAAAAGAGACATCATCACAGATACGCTCTGTAAAATATCTACCACCAGTCAGAAAACTTACCGGTAACTAGGTGGTGGAACAGGTCCTTAATGGAGACTATTTATGAATTAGAATCAGAGGAAGTATAGTCTTCTTAACACCCTGCCCTGTGCGCCCTGTGGCACCGTAGCTCTTAAACGGGTGAACCGATTTCGATGCGGTTTTTTTATTTGAAAGCTAGCGATGGTTCTTAGACATATTTTATCAAAATTGGTTCAGCCTTTTTTGAGATACTGAACTTTGAAATGATAATATCGGGGTTTTCCAACTATTTGTGGTTAGGTCAGGTTATAGTTAAATAGATGGTTTAAGTACCTAAGCCAAAATTACGCGACCGAATGTGACCGAATGTTTGCGTGATTAGGTTACAAACACATTTAAGTAATTAGGTTCTCTAGGAGTCTGGAGCCGTTTGAACCCTGGCGTCTAGCCTTACCTCAGCAGCCTCGATGCTCGAGGAAGGCTCCCGCCGACTCAGCACCAGCTGCTCCTTGTGTTTGTCATAGAGTTGATGCAGCAAAGAATTGAGTCGTGCTCGCACTCGTCTTGCAAACGTAGCAGATTGTTGTGCAAACGCTGCACTATCTCTTTCATACTGCCGCTGATCTCAGGAAGCTGAAACGTGAAAAATATCTATGTGTCAGCATCACCTACTATTTAGCGTCATGTCTTTTTTCCATTGTTATTGATTGTGATGTTTTTTGAGACTTTAAATAAATTAACTTATTTTGTTTCATTTCTTTCTTTCAAAAAGCTGCAGACTTTTGTACTTTTGTCGTTTTACAAGCCACGTCGTTAACTCCAACTTTCGAACCCAGCCGTGTATGAAAAGAGTTACGAAAATGAACTTTATGTGCAATACATGTCAAGTTCAAAATTCATTATTTATGAGTTATGACAGTGGACCTTATGTACAATCCATGTCAAATTTCATATTCGGCTGGGTTCGAAAGGGTTACTACATTGGAAATG